>NC_056525.1:228788732-228798698 GCF_019175285.1 Sceloporus undulatus
TGTCCAATGACACTAAAATAAATTTAAAAAATCAAATAAACATAGTAGTAGTCATTACTTTCTTATATAATGAGTAGTTATATAGGTGGCATCTGCACTGCAGAAATAATCCAGTTGACATCACTTTAACTTCCATGGCTCCATGCTAGGGAATTCTGGAAACTGTAGTTTTGAGGGGCGTTTAGTCTTATCTGTCCGAGAGCTCTGGTTGCCACAAGAAACCACTAATTTCCATAATCCACAGCATTGAACACATGACAGTTAATGTGAAATTGGATTATTTCTGTACTGTAGATACAGCCCTGCTACAAATTTCCCTGGTGAAAGAGGGACATCCATTCAGTATACATTGAAAGTCAACAGTGGCACACTGACATTACATGATACAATTTTCATGTTCTGAAAATACATGAAACAGCAACTTCACTTGTTCCATGGGTGGCAGGAGTATAATGATTTCTTTTTCTCCCCAAGAGATGTTAACCAAAATATTTTATATTAAATATCATGCTAGTTTTCATGACTTTACTTCTGTTGCTACTGTTTCTAATCTCTAAAATTACTATCCTGACGCGGGTGCTGGTGAATGGATTAAAGTGCATGGAAGCAAAGTAAAATTGAAGGCTATACAGTCAGGCCTCCACATTGCAGCTCTTTGGCTTTGCGGATTGGTTATTTTTGGATTTGTTAATATATTCTTCTAGCTGCTCCAGCATGATTCTTCTTGAAGTCCAATGAGAACGTCGAGATTTCTAGAGAAAACACACACTTCTCTAGGCATTTAAATCCCCCAGCATGATTATTTGTGGTAGCTGTAGCAGATAGTGTTCACCATAGAATTGGACTGGGGATAAAGATTCTAGAAAGGTGTAATCTCAGGTTTAAAAAATGTTTTGTTTGTTGTTTGTAGTTTTTCCCCTTTCATGGCTGTCTGTGCCCTAACCCCAGGAAATGTGGAGGGCTTACTTGCATCATTTATTGGTTTAGGGCACCCATGAACACAGTGGGCTTTACTGTGAGGGAGGTTTGAATAGAACTGCCGCATGGGGACAAGTAATTGGGAAAAACAGAAAAAGAAACAGAGTATGGGGATATATGTCCTCCCCGTTTATGTAATACATGTATATCCCTACTCATTTATACTGCATATACCACATGGTTTTTTTTCCTTCTTGAGTTTCACCTCAGATGGGTGTAGTGTGGGTGGGCAACCAAATATAGCATTGCAGGTTTGTATCCTTCATCCAGAATTCCAAATTCTGAAGTAGTCCAAAATCCAAATTGTCAACATGGGTGGAGTTGAGATAAAATTATGTATAACATTTTAGGCTCTGTTTTTAAAGTATATATGAAACCTAAATGAATTTCTGGTTAGACTTGTGTCCCTTTCCATGGTATCTTTATTATGTATATGCAGATATTCCAAAATCTTTATCTAAAACCATTTCTTGTCCCAAGTGTTCAGAACACAACTTTCCACCCCAGACCTTTCTCCAAGGCTTGACACAGCCAGTTTCGTCTTGTCTCACAGCTGTCTGACAGTGGATAAGCCATCGGCGTTTGAAGCTCAACATCTCCAAGACGGAGCTTTTGTCTTTCCTCTCAGTCCACCCTCAACACTCCTTTTCTGTCTCTGTGGACAACATTTCTATTCAACCAGTCCAGCAAGCCCGCAGTCCGCAGTCTTGGTTTTATCTTTGATTCTTCTCTGTCATGTATCCCTCAGAGCCAGACCACAGCCAAAGCTACTAGATTCTTTTTATACAATATTGCCAAAATCCGACCATATCTCTCCGCCTCTACCGTCAAGATTCTGGTCCATGCCCTAGTGGTCTCATGACTTGATTACTGTAACATCCTCCTGGCTGGGCTTCCTCTTTCTCACCTCCGTCCTTTAATTTCTGTCCAGCATTCAGCTGCACACATTATCACATCCGCCCACCGCTCTGACCACATCCTGGAACTGAATCCCCAATGGTTGGGAGGAGCCAACCTTAAACAAATTCATTGAGATAAAGGTGTCAATGGCTACCATTTACTTATATAGTACATACTATATAGTATAGTCCCAGATCCAAGAATACAAGCTTCAGAATACTAGTTTCTGAGGAAATACAACAGGAGAGTGGTTTCCCAGATGTCCTTATTTTGGTCTGTCCAAACAAAACAAGCTAACAAGCTTCATTTATATACTGCTTCATACCACCTAAGCAGTGTCTAAGCGGTTTACAACTGTAAGCTAATTTGCCCCCAAAGTCTGGGTACTCATTTTAGCAACCTCCTCGGAAGGATGCAAGCCTGAGTCGAGCTTGAGCCCTTTTGCTAACTCGCAACCTTATGGTTTTGAGTGAGTGGCTGCAGTACAGGCATTTAACCACTGCGCCAGCAGGGCAGTCCACAGGTACCTGGTTAGCTACTGTCATAAATAGGATGCTGAGGACTAGATAAACATTTAGGGTGGGAACAGACCAGCAAAATATGCTGGCTTCCTGGTGGCTTGAATGCATGGCGTATGCACAACACATGAGCCCAAGCTATCAGGAAGTTGCCATGAAGTCGCCCAGCTTTTTACATGATGGCATTTTTTTGGTGCTTTGTTGGCATGGCATTTAGATATCTCAAAAGCACCAGAAAGCTGCTGGTGTAGCAGAAGCAGAAAGGGCCCCCTTTTTCTGGTGCAAAAAGGAGTAGTATTTTGCTGCTTCTTTTTGCACTGGAAAAAAGCTGGATTAGGGCTGCAGTGTGCAGTTGCTGTGGCCCTGATCCAGCTCTCAAAAGGGTGGTGTCACACTGCCCCTTTGGGCCAGTCTGTTTTGACCCTTAGTATGATCCAAGGTCTGCTTCTTATTTGTGTTGCTTTGTGGCTTCATTAGACATTTCTACAATATTGCTTGTGCTCTAGATGAAAGACCTTGTCTAACTATGATCAAACAATTAAATAAATAATACATTGAAAAAAGTAGCACCAGAAGTAACCAAGAAGCAAAAACAAAACAGAAACCTAAAGATGAAGATAGATTCTAATAGTTAGTTTTAGCTAGACTAGAAACTTTAAAGGAATGGTGTTTACCTGTGTATTGACTCACCACTTAGCAACTGATTCAATAAATCTACTCTAGTTGGAACTAATAAGATTCAGGACAAGATCTATTATAACTCAAAAAGCTTAGTTCTTAACTCAGATGTATGTTTTTCTATTTTTCCTATTTCCTATAAATGAAACACACCTTCTAAAACATAAATGAATAAAAATCTCCATACATGAATACAGACCATTTGTAAGAATCCCTGTTTTTTGAGAATGACTGAGTGAAATTAAATCTTAAATTGCCTTTTTAATTAAGCTGAATCTGGCCTATTGTACATAGTGTTTTTCTCTGATGGATAGTAAAGATAAAAGAGACATTCTGATTGGTCACACTCATTGTTTGCCTTTGGTTCTTATATGACAGTAGTGTGTGTGTGTGTGTGTGTAAATGCACACACACAAATTATGGCAGAGATAGTACATCAGTAAGCTTATTGTAAAAGTTCCACATGTTGAAGTACACTAGAGCTTCCCTCTGACAACCCCAAGGATTCACAATTTCACTACAATAGTCCCTGTTTGTGGTCTTTCAGTGGCAGCTGGAGAGCAAAATGTAAATCAGGTAAATGTTTGGCCATGTTCAAATCAATGGTATCATCTCTCAAGACCTGCTGGGGGCCTCTGGAATCTTGGCAGATGATATTGTTTTGCATCTGGCTATAAATGCAGGTATGGGGTCTCTGACACCCTCCACTCATTACCAGCCATTGGATGGCAGTGGAGAGAGGCTAGTACAGAAAAATGGTGATCTTAGGGGAGGATTTTGGTCATTGTGTAGGGAGAAAGCAAATACCAACCTATCCAGTGACCACAAATGAGACACACACAAGTCCAGACTGGATGTTTGCTCATGTATGTCACTAACAGATATCACACTCATGCACATTTTGTAACTCAGTGTAGAGTAACACCCTTGTCTCAGCAAATGTGTTTTCTTAAGCACACTTATTAATAATGCAGGGATAAGAGAATGACACAGCACAGCAGGGCAATGTTAAGTAGAAAGCTCTTGACTATCCTTTCCAAATGTCCCCATTCCAGTATAAATGCTACAAAGGAACTGTGTTCCCTCATAACAGATAGTTCTGTCTAGATTATATTAAATGACATCTATAGATGCATTTTTTAATTTTTTAAAAAATCTAGAATATAAATCATTGCTTTGCTTCAAATGGCACTTGGTACACATCTAAGGAATGGTCTAGCAATGCATTATAATCAGCAACAGCACTATAATTTGCTTAGAAAAGAAATTTACACGAGAAGAAAGGGGAGTTATTTGATCAAAATCAGCAAAGATTTCATGCCAGTAACCGTTGCAAATCCTGTCAGTTTGCAGAAGTACTTGAACTATAAAAATCATGAATTGCAGAGATCAAATTTTTTAAAAAGAATGATTTTAGTTTGAACACTGCTGATATCAGCATGTGCTTAATTAGAACTATCTTCACTGCAACCCAAAGCTGTCATGTCGAAAAAGCGATAATGAATAACTGCCTTGATTTTCAACTTAAAGAGATATTAGTACTTTCAAGCTTTTAAACACAAAGATGATCTCCCCCATCTGTAATAGCTGGAACCTGCCATTTAAAGTGCTAAAGATGTACAAATGTTACAGTACAACTTTTTATTGAACTTTAAACTTTAACTTTAGTATATGAATTTGAGACATAGGGCCCTGCACCAGGAAAAAAGCTGTGGGGGAAGGGAAGTGAGGCCTATTAGTGGAGGATAAATGATTGATTGATTGATTGATTGATTATTCTATATTTTACATTTGTCCTGTGGTTGGACTGCAAGGTGCCTTACAATATATTAAAGTATTTCAGTATAGAATCATTGGCGGGTTACGGATATAGTATATAGTATATCTTGATTTCAGTAAGGCCTTTGACAAGGTTCCCCATGACATTCTTGCAAACAAGCTTGTAAAATGTGGGCTAGACAAAGGAACTGTTACATGGATCTGTAATTGGTTGACCGGCCGAACCCAAAGGGGGTCAACAATGGTCCTCTTTTCATCTGGGAGGAAGTGACCAGTGGGGTTCCCACAGGGCTCTGTCCTGGGCCCCGTGCTATTCAACATCTTTATCAATGACCTGGATGACAGAATTGGGAGCGCATACTTATCAAAATTTGCAATGACACCAAATTAGGGGGTAGCTAATACCCAGAGGACAGGATCAAGATTCAAAATGACCTGAATAGACTAGAAAGTGGGCCAAAGCTAACAAAATGAAATTCAACACGGAGAGAGAAATGTAAGGTATTGCACTTAGGGCGGAAAAATAAAATGCACAGATATAGGATGGGTGACACCTGGATGAATGAACTACGTGTAAAGGGATCTAGGAGTCCAAGTAGACCAAAGTTGAACATGAGTGAACAGTGTGATGCGGCAGCTAAAAAGGCCAATGCTATTTTAGGCTGCATCAATGAAGTATAGTGTCTAGATCAAGAGAAGTAATAGTGCCACTGTATTTGCTCTGGTCAGGCCCCACCTAGAATATTGTGTCCAGTTCTGGGCACCACAATTCAGAAAGGACATTGAGAAACTGGAGCGTGTCCAAAGGAGGGTCGACACAAATTGGTGAAGGGTCTGGAAACCATGCCCTATGAGGAACGACTGAGGGAGCTGGGGATGTTTAGCCTGGAGAGAAAAGAGTTAAGAGGCGATATGATAGCCCTGTTTAAATTTGAAAGGATGTCATGTTGAAGAGGGGAGCAAGCTTGTTTTCTTGCTGCTCTAGAAACAGGACCGGAACAATGGATGCAAGCTACAGGAAAGAGATTCCACCTCAACATTAGGAGGAACTTCCTGACAGTAAGGGCTGTTCAACAGTGGAATTGCACTTCCTCGGAAGTGATAGCGTCTTGGAGGTCTTTAAACAGAGGCTGGATGGCCATCTGTCAGGGATGCTTTGATTGTGATTTCCTGCATGGCAGGGGGTTGGACTGGATGGCCCTAGTGGTCTCTTCCAACTCTATGATTCTATGATTCTATGGTTCGGATGCTAAGAAGTGTAATTGGTCATCTCCTTCTGTACACATGCTTTGTCCCAAAGGTAAAGAAAATAGTTTAAGCCTACTACATTTCCTTGGCTTGCTGCTGTTGTTATTTGACTCTGAGTGAACTCAGACTTATAGAAACCCTTCTTGGCATGTTTTCATGGCATGTTTTATTTAGAGTTGGTACAGAGCCAATTTACAGGCCAAATGAGAGAGTGTGCTTTCAGCATATTCACCCATTGGGTTTTCATGGCCAAGTGCCAATTTCAACTCTGGTCTGCTCAAGTCCTAGCCTACTCAAAGCTAATTGGAAAATCTTCCTCCCTATCCCCACCATTCAATTTCCCTGAATCTACAATAGGTATGGGGAAAGAGGTCCTATTTCCAAGCTCCCAAAGACCCCCCTCAAAGCCTTCACAAACCCCATTTTCAGAAAATCAGTAAAAAAAAAAATCAGCTAAAAAGGTTTTAAAAAATGATCAAAAACAAACAAACAAAAGGTATATTGAAATGGCCATACAGACGTGACAGCTTGGATCCCCTTTGCTCCCATTAACCATGCTACCTACTGTGGCAACTTTTAGAAGTATTTCAGTCACTAGCTGGATGGTTCATCACTTCTGGTCACGCTGGAGGTCCACATGGCCTAGTGTGGGATGGACTGGCCTTCACAGGCTCTGTAGTTGTCCATCTCTGTTCTACATGGATAGAGATAGAGCTTAACCTTAATGAAGTTTGTCATTTACTGATAATTCGTGTCATTCCCATTCCGCAACATGAAGTCTGCTAGGATAACTTTAATTTTTTTTTTAAATATAACACAGCTATAGAACAATTTGTTGTTTTTCTTTTAGGTCAACATTTTAATGTCCATCTGCATGATTTATTTACTCAATCTTGCTATCATAAACCCTTCAGATGTAACATGACTCTGACAGAAGATATGTCACCACCAAATTGTTTTTATGTCTGAAAATAAGCCTTTTTACTTCAGGCTGTTTTTGCTTTGTTTTTGTTTTTGTTTTTCAAAAGAGAGAAACTGGTTCTTTACCCTGTCTGACATTTATTTGGTACAAAAATTAGGTTTGTTTTCCATTCTTCATAATGACAGATGGAATAAGATCTACAGAAAATAAAACTCTTTGCTCTTTTCACTAAATAGCATCATGTAACACCATGTTGTATTGCGTCAGCTTTCACTGTGTCCCTTCATTTTCCCGTAAGACTCTGGAGGCTATTATTCCATAATGTACCTAGTCTACTAGCACTTTGCTATAAAAAAGAAAGAAAGAAAATCCTAAAGCCCACTTATGTTTGACTGGGGATCTCTCATCATTTCAGTCTGTAAAGTACCTCATCAGAATTTACTGCAGGTGGTAAAAACTAAAGTAAAGTTAAAACGTTCCTGTTTGTGGAGCAGCAAGCAACTTGATGTAATGCACAGAAGATCTTTAAGGCTGCTTTTGTCATTGTTATTACTATAGAACATCCTTCAAATGATTAAAATAGCCCTTTGCCCATCTATTTTCTTGTTTTCAGACTTCTCGAGCTTTAACTTTGTACTGTGCAAAATGCTTGCAGGATTCTTTATTCCCCTGATCATGTTTTTCAAGGTATGAGATTAATGCAAAGTTCAGCTGCAGTATCCTATGCCTACAGACAACAAGTTCCAGGAAAGACAGGCTAGATTATGGAGAAACAATTGTCAGCAGGTCAATCCATTCCAGGTCTTATATGAATAATCATGAGAGTTCAGTATAGAAGAAGAGAGGTGCAGAAGCCAGGTCTTAGCCATTCTATAAGTAGTCAAAAGTACAGCAGTCATGATTTTGTTATCTGCTCTCAATTCAGCCTCAAAGATGGTGACCCTGTGAATGAGACATCTCCAATCCCCCCTATCTTCAATTAATCTCCTTAGGTCCTGCAGACTCAGGCCCATGGCCTCCCTGAGTCTATCCATATGGCATGTGATTTGCCTCTCTTTCTGCTTCCCTCTATTTTTTTCTAGCATTAGTCTTTTCCAATGAATTGTGCCTTCTCATGATGGGGCCAAAGTGTGACAGCAGTCATGATAGCCAAAAGGGGAAAAGATGTAAACTCATGCCAGTTCATCAGCCAAGAAGCCAGATAAATCCAGAAGTGTGATCAGCACTGGAAACTCAGCAAAATGAACCATTGTGAACAGGAACTCCCTGAAACTCCTAGCCATCTGACCTTGAAATGTCCATCAGTTAATTGCTTAGCATTTTTCTATTTAAACAAAAGCACTACCCCTTTTAACACTGGCATTTTTTACTCCAATATATTACAAATGATAAATATGTCACCAGAGTTTTTATTCTTCCAACTTGCTGAAGTTCCTGATCAGAACCATCTTGCTGAAACTCCTGATCAGAGGTATATGGTTCAAGGAAAGAGTCATCCTCTGGAGCCTGAGGATTTCTGTCTGACTTGTCTGTATCAGACTCCACATGTTTCACATCATAATGTACGGCATGTAGTTACAAATTTATAGCATGTAGTGACTCTGTTTGTCTTAACTGGCTTGACTCCAACTTTTCCCTCTTGGATCCTCATTCTTTCTTGCTGTCCTCTCACCGATCCAAAAAAGTTTAGCATAGTAGTCATTTTGGCACATCATTCCCTGGAATTAAAAAAAATGGCAAGAAAAGTGAGAATAACAATGTTTTTAGCAACCATTTTTGGATGTGTCAACATATAGCTACAATAGACTTGGAAAGCTGCTACTGCTTCCACTTCTTCTTCAATTAACACAGTAATTAAGTAACTAATTAGTTAATTAACAATTTATCATTTTCCAAATATGGCATATTATGTCTATGAAAGCAATGCAATGTATCTGTAATGTATCTGATCTTTGTGTTTCTCTAGTCTGATTTGAGCCTATAAAAATGGATTATCTTTGGATTATCGTAGCTTTGTGATGTAGTGTTTTTGTAATGTATCTGATTTTTGTGTTTTACTTGGTTTGTTTTGTTTTCTTTTTTTAATGTGTATGAAAGTAAAATATTTATGAGTTACTGGGTGTGTTTTCAGACTAGGGTGACAGTGTTTGTTCCTGACTGTGTGCTCTCTCTGAGGGAGTGGGCCTCCATGAGTCACTCTAGGTGGAGCTAGCAGCCTGGCTCTGTATTGCTGCTGTCAGAGGCTTTCAAGCTCAGTCCTGCACAGGGAGCAGAAGCAGAGTTGTGTCTGGGAGGACATCCTTGACTGGGTGTGATTAAATATCCACCCAAAAAAACATTTATAGATAAATATGGAGAGAAAAATTCAACAAAGACATTTATAAACTGTATTTTTATTCTATTTTTATTGTGAAGCAGAGATTTTTTCTGAAAGGAAACAAAGGCCCCAGTAAAGCTGCTTCAGGTCACTCTGAAGGTATGCTGTTTAAATGATGCATGCATCCGAAGAGTCCTCAAGACTGGAGCGTGGCTTTGGAGTGGCTTCCAGACTCTTAGGACACATGCATCATTTAAACAGCATACCTCCAAAGTGACCTGAAGCAGCTTTATTTTGGCCTTACTGTACGGGCCCAAAGATTGTTAAATTGAAGGTATAGCCAAATACCATCAAATACCATATTAGATGATGGTAGTGTGTAGAATCTTGGGAATAAAATGTCTGTCTATTAACAGTCATGTCTACAGGAAATCTCAGCTAAGCTCAGGCTTCTTACTGATGGACTTTTTATGCCATAATCACAAAAAGTCAACATGGGTTTCAGAGAAACAAGTCATGCCAGACAAACCTAATGTCTTTCTTTGATAAAATTACCAGCTTGGTAGATGAAGGGAATGCTGTGGATATAGTATATCTTGATTTCAGTAAGGCCTTTGACAAAGTTC
>NC_056525.1:228798798-228803678 GCF_019175285.1 Sceloporus undulatus
TAGGGGATGGTGCCTACCCAATCAGGAAATGGCTAATGACACCATATAGTGGACAATTAACACCTGACAAACTTGCTTATAACACCGCCCATTGCAGGGCAAGATGTGTGGTGGAGAGAACTTTTTCAAGATTAAAATCTAGGTGGGGTTGTCTTTCTGGTAGACTAACAGTGAAAGAGGAAAATTTTATCTCTCTGGTTACAGCATGTGCCATCCTGCACAATATTTGTGAGACGAGGGGAGAAGTGCTTGATCCCGATGTCGAGCCACCTGCAAAAATTGTCCTCCTCGCTTTAGCGAATAACATCGGCGGACACTCTACTAATCACAAAAAAGAGGGTCAAACTGTTAGATCTGCAGTAACTAGTATTATTTTGGGTCGGTAACACCAGAAATTGACATTATTTAATGTTTCATAACATCACCTCAGTTTTGGCAACAGCATTGATCTGATCAATACGTTTTTTCTTGTTTTACCTTTGTATCTATCTATTAGTGTTGATATACATGTGTTTGACAACGTGGCATGTAAAAAATGTAAATAACTTTGCCGGACGGCAATGTTGGATCACGGTTGTTTAGATTCTTTTTTTTTTTTTTTTTTTTTGCAATCAGGTTCTGCTAGTGGTGCATATATTATTTTTAGGTATAAATACCCGACTGCGATAGATTTGTTTCATTGGTTACCCAAGTGTGGAAAGCAATTTTCTAGTGTTATACACTTGATCAATGGATCTTAAAAATATCATTTTTGGGAATATTGGGGAAAAAAGGTGTAATGATGGCTTGTTTCTATTACATTTGTATTAATACATCATGATTCCTACCGTTGCAATGTTAAACTGATAAGAAATTAAGGATAATACCAAACATGAAAACCAAAAGGAAGGCTGTTCTAGAAACCATTGCTATTGTTGTGGAAATGTTTAGGTATAGTAAGGATGGTAGACCAATTTCTGAGAACACAGCTGTATTTTATCAACAATATATCTTAACATTTTAAAACATGATTAAATATCCTTTTTCTTTGGAAAAAATTCCATCTGGTGCCTTGTTTTCTATTATGTAAAGAAAGCATGCATTTATATAAACGGTATATACATTATGTGACAACATTTCCATATGCACATGGTGACATACAAATGTTTTTTTTAACATGAAAACCAAATTATAATTTGGTTCAAGGCGAAATGGTTTAAGTCCCTCGTTATCAGTCACAAAGGGCACGTAACAGGGTAAATATAGAATGCTGAAACATATCTGTGGTTTCAAAACAGAACCTTTTCCCTATATGTTTCCCTTATGGGGAAAATATTTTTTTTCTTGATTATCCTCCCAGAACGAGAACTACATGGTTTATTTTGTTTTGGTACAGGTGCAACTGCGCATTGCAAGGAAGCTGTTCCTGCAGTGTTCACACATTGCATGGTTCCAATACAGCCTTCATTTTCTGGGAGATCAGTGACTGGAACAACATTCTGCACATCCCTGTTTATGTTCTCTACTGTGTTGACATCATCTCTAATTTCACTACTAGGACTGACAGGACAACCATCAGGAGCATAAGCAGGAGGAAGTTCGTCAAAGAGTTCACAGGAATTGTTCCTTTGACGGTTCCCACTAAAATACGATGTGGATGGTTGCTCCTGGAAATCTGTAAAGAAAGCTGGGCCTGGTGTTGAGGGAGGATTATCACCCGGAGACGCCCTGAATGATGTGTGCGTAGTTCTTTGGGCGATAGTATCAAGTTGCCCCATTGGAGTGCACATTCATGATCTACTTTCCTCCGGTACAGTTCAGTCATGGTCTCCATGTACTGCAACATTCTCTGTCTGTCCTGTGCACTTCCCCTTACATCTTCCTTCATAATATTTAAAAGTTCTATTTCTGTCCTCCTCCAGTCTTTCATGCTGTCATGTACAATTTCCATGAACCGTTCCTGCGTTCTCCTGGTAAGTTGGGCCTCTCGACTTGCACTCTGCATAATAGTACGCGCAATATGTTCTCCTCTTCTGGCGCGACGATTCCTGTTCCTGTTCGAACACAGTCTTGTTCCAGGAGACATCAATACATTGGGTTGTTCATCCTCTGGATCATTACATACTGAAATTTAAAAATTTGTGAAAATAGATTAAGCCCACAGGAAGGAAATTTATTTCTTAAGGTAGCATCATGTAAAGGGTTTTAGTCAAGGAATTTTCTTATAAAAGCTGATACTACCTACCATCGCTTCTACCGCTTGTATCATCTGCGCGTCTTTCCGAGTCCCCCACTTGTTCTCCAGTCGCACCTTCAAAGTGGAGCATTAAACACCAACGTTATTGCTTTTGAACACATATAAAGGTTCTCTATATTTATGAAGAAAACAAAGATCCAGAAATTAACATAAATATATATATGACTACCTGCTATTTGCGGAGGACCACTTTCCAAAATTGTGAAAGGTAGAGTAATGATTGTGTCATCGAGACAAGTGTCATCAGAATCTGAAAAATTCAAGGGAAAAAAAGGAAGAGTTAAGCCTTTGTTATTTTAACAAAATAATGTTGTCATGCACATAGCAGAAATTTTTAGGCATTAGAGATGGGCTACTTGCCTTCATCACTCTCTTGTCTGGTAGTTGTTTCTTGGGTGCTTCCTTCGCCTGTGTTAGTCATGGAGGTGGATGCGGTTTCTTGGGTCACATTTGCGGTTGCCCCCTCCCTTTCAAAATTAAGACTTCGGGATAACCTATGCGGGATGATGCTAACATCCCCATGAAAGATTTCCTCAAGTTCCCTATAAAAGGGACATGTAATAGGGTTACTTCCACTTCTCTGGTTATGTTTCACAACCTTTCTGTATTCAAATCTCAGTTTTTTGGATTTGCTTCTGCATTCCTCAGCAGATCTGAAATGGTTTTTCTTTGCCATTTCATCAGATACAACTTTAAATATATCCAAATTTCTGTAATTTTTTTAAAATTTGCTCTGCAATTTCTGCTCTTTCCAGATTTCTAATAGGGCCAACACCTCAGTGGCACTCCAGACCCTCCCCCTTGCTTGTGTGGAGGCACTGCTTTCATTCTCTGCACGGCTATCCATGGCTTTCCTAATTACAGCAAATATAAAACAATACTGTCTGCAATTTAATTTTAGAGGTTGTGAAACAAACTTCTGCGGTAGCACTTAGCTGCTGATGCTGGCTCTCTGCACTCCCAAACTCCCGGCTCTGCAGTACAAGCACTAGGGGGTGCTAGTCTATTTTTGGCGCCAATAATCCCTGCACATTGATGACGTTGCAAATCCCTTTTCCCGCTGGACATTTCGGAGTGGCTGAAGTTATTGGGAAGCAGTGATGGCGCGTAGTAAGGGTTCCAAATGGGTCAATAAGGAGATTGATCTGCTCCTGAGATTTGTTAGGGGGAGCGGAAAATTAAAGACCCTCATGAGGTCCCGTTCTATACCCGTTCTACCAGTACACAGAGAGATAGCAATGCAATTAAGCATGCATGGCTACAACTGCTCCGTGGAAGAGGTTTGCATACAGTTTAAAAAGACACGTGATACATTTTTTGAAAGTCTGAAGAGTTTTGGGCCATCCCCCCCAAAGAAAAACAACCACCCTTTTTCCCCCTAATGAAAGAGCTGTGGCTTATGGCCGGGAACCATGGCTCCCAGGAAACATATCCCTCGGGTAAGTTTGTAGCTTTACAAGTAAAGGCTCCCTGTTGCATAGTATGCCATCGAATTCTTCCAGTGTTGTAGCCATAAGGAACAGTTGCTAAAGACAGTCACTATATCAATATCATATTAGGCTACTTCCTTTATCATCTTCCAACAGAAAACAATACTAAAATGGACTACCAGCCCTGAGGTCACCATACCTTTCCAACATAGCAAGGGATAGATGGGTGAACAAATGGTGGATAAATATATTAGACAACAGCATCGCCACACTGTTATCTTACTTGTTCTATCTGCAAAAAGATGGAGAAATTTTAATGTCCTACATTTTTAATTATATTATTGACCTGCAGTTTTCCTAGAGTATTCTTACTATGATCGATGCACAATTTCTGATTTAGTTATCTCTTTAATTTTTTTTATATGGGTCAAAATGCAGATACTATTGATGAACCTTGCTCTAGTGGAATCAAATTGGGATCGTCTGGAATCCTTTCGGCAAGTGACATCATGCCAGAAACCCAAAATCTTGGACCCAGCTATATATTAGAACTTCACAAGTCAGGTGACTTTAAATAAATATGCATTGTCTTTTTCAAAATAGAGTGGTGGTCATGTAAGGATTAAGGTTTATATTACTAACATACATCTACATACCAAATAATTCAATATCATGTAAACTGAACTTTCAAGACAGGTAATAATAAGAACAATATGAACATATGGTGTTAAACAGAGAATACATTGCAATAATCTGTCATATTAAAAGCTTTTCGTATATATCTTTTGTCTGTGCAGTGCAATCTTCCTTGAAAATCCAGGAAAATATCAACTGAAAAATTGTGAAAGTACTACTGAGAATGAATAGAAGATTAAAGAAAATCAAGAATATTATTTCATTGCATCTGAAAAAAACATCTACCACTTAAATGTATTCACACATGTTATTATTACTCCATTGTTATTGAATACATGTACAAGTTTAGAGGTTGGATACAGTACTTTGACATAAAGTAGACCATAGATCCCACATTTTAATTCAGATAAGATAAAGTTCCATACACAAATCGAAAAATAACAGTACAGTTTACCTGGGATCAACATAGTTAATTTTCATTAACAGTTCCTCAACTTAAAAATTCAGTACTGTAAGGTTTATATTATTTTCTTGTTTACAACCATGTCAACATGTACATGGTGAAGTGCACTGACAAT
>NC_056525.1:228803703-228810926 GCF_019175285.1 Sceloporus undulatus
TGACAATGTATAAAATGAATCTTGATTTTAGACTGCAATGTCTGTACCGTTCAAATAAGGGCCTTTAAGATGTCTATTATTTAGATATCCAACAACATGCCTCGATGATAAGTTTTTTGGTTGTCCTTTTTTTTTAAAGGGTTATTTGATTGTTTGTTTAAACCTTTTCTTTGACTTGCATCCAAAGTTGGATATGTTATACAGTATGTTGTTCCAAGGGAACCAGACTTTATATTTAAAACGTATGGACTCCCCAATTCTGGGAACTCTTGTTGTATTCACAGTTGAGCAGATGTTTTGCTGTCCTTGCGTCACAGTGTAATAAATGGCAATTATAAATCATAACACGACTGAGCCAATTTGGCATCAAGAGCACCCTAGACCCACACATTTACACTGTCCCTTTGTGTCATGGCGAGTATCACCGTCCTGCTTATGGACATCTCTTTCTATGGTCGGTCCTATACCGTTTGTCCTGGTGCCAACAACTCGCTTCCTTTGCTGTTATGAGCTCGTTTTGTCAAAATTAACAGTTAATTTGCATATATTTCAGCATTCCAGCACCCTCACCCATTATGGCCTCTATGGCTTCAATACCCAAAACCCGGCATCCAATAGTTCTTTGTCTCCGACAATGTGTTCCAAAACCCAATCCCCAGTCTAATTCTCCCCTAAAATGCCTCCCTTTCCTTCTGTCACTCATCTGCCGGGGAGGAGACAGCCCCAAAGCCGAGCTGGAAAAAAGCCCAATCTGTCATAAGCACGCAGGGAGGCCAGCCCCCAAATCCTCAGAGCCGACAGAGGTTTTTAAAAGACAAAAAACCTGAGAAGAAACCTTCAGGTTCCCCCCCCACTCAGAAAATTTCCCCCCTTTTACTTGTGCAGCCCTCGGGTTTCTCGCTGCATCCGTGGACCCCAGATGTCCTTTAAACACCAGCCCCCTGAGCTATCATGGTGTATTGTGCGTACACACAACAGAGATGGGTCACTTACACAAACTCCAGAGATAAAATATGTCTAGACACATTGCATATGCTGGCGGACAGGAAGTCACTCTGTGACAATTCGGCGTACACTGTATCCTCGGCTTTTGCCGACTCGGTAAACGTTTGGCAAACATGCAACCGTGTGTTGTTCGTGCTATGCACTTGTCTATGTAATGTCTCCATTTCTGCTTTTTTTGTGCCCGTGCCAGAAACAAAAACTCAACACGTGTGTGTATGCAGAGAATAGGATAAAATCCTTTGTCAAAGAGGGGGGCACGTCATACATGGGAGAGCAAAGAAAACTTAGTACGCTATGGGACTTTGGAGGACTAAAAAGAGAAGGCATTCTTTCAGCCAATCAGGCGATGGAGGAATGAGAGGAGAGAACGGGTTTGGGAACGGACTAGAATACCGCACACACCTCTGTTGGACCGTTCTCATCACGTTTCAGCTCGCTGGGAACACATTCCGATCTTGTACCCTCCTGGAACACATGTGGAACACATTAGAACATTCTGAGAACCCGATTGGAACACAACACGCGGCATACCTCAAAATGTGTTCCGTTCTCATAGTGATGAGAACGTTCTCAGAACACAGTGCGATAATCTCCTTGATATGGAGAGCATCACTTGGAGAGGAAAATGATTACTTCTCAGCCTATCTCTACCTAATCAAGGGCACTCTGTTAAATTAAGAATGTGAGATCAGTACTTTAATCCATCGCATTACTTTGTACGCAGATACATAGGTGAATTCAGCACATTTATCAAAAGGGAAAAAAAAAACATTTGAAATTGAAAGGGCGAGGCGGCTCATCATTTCGGTCAAACAGATGCCATCACAATTCACCTTAGGTTCTGGAATGTGCTGGAGGCACACCAGGCGTAGCTCTTCCCAGAAGAACCGGGGCAAAAAGGAGCACTTTTGGCTGCCCATTTCCTTTTTCCCTGTTGCTTGCGGCCTTATCCCTTCAATACAGAATTGGCTCTTAAAATTGTTAGAGTTGGCAGAGCCAGAAATAGATAAATTAACATCTCTTTGAAAGCTTGAAAAAATATATGATTCGTACATGTTGCGAACTAGTAGTAAGATATATTAGTAATACGTGGGGGAGGAAAATGCCAGTTATTAGTTTTACAGTAAACAGTGACAGAATGTGTATATTCTTTTTCTTGTTTCATGAAATAGATCAATCATTTCTGTATGGTAATAGTAGTAGTAAGATAGGATTGGTTGTTTACTAATGGTGCCATAACAATACCCACAACAACAACAACAACAATAATAAACATATTGATAATAATGTTGACCAAACCAGTTCCGATTTTATTTTTAAACGTTTCAGTCAACCACTTCCAATCCTTCTGAAATGCTTGTCTCTTTGTAGAAGCTATCAAGGATTTCTACAGTTGTCCCTCTGAATTCAGGGCTTGTAACTCATGGGTTTGATTATTCGCGATGTGACTAACATTCCCATTGTCCAGAGGTTGAGTGCCATTGGAAGTACCACTAGGCTAGATGGAGCTGTCTTTCTAGAAGGCAGTGTTTCATGGTCTACACTAATCATGCTTATGTTTCTCACTGAAGCGTCAGATCACCCAGCCAGTTTCTGAAGACCTCACTGACCTTTTATTCCTTAGTGAAAAATAAATGGGACCTAGAATGGGGTCATTACTGATTGTCAACAGAGCCACCATTTTCATGTCTGTTGAATAGTTTTTGCTGGGCCTCACGTAGATAATGCTGGTGGTACATAGCCAATGGTACCACAGTGAGGTTGTGAAACCACAAGTGTGCGAAGGTCTCTGAATATCTTTTTAATGATGCTGTATTTTTTCATGAATCAGAGATCCTTCCACTGTCGAACAGCCCTGTCAGGAAGTTCCTCCTAATGTTGAGGTGGAATCTCTTTTCCTGGATCTTGCATCCACTGCTCCGGGTCCTAGTCTCTGGAGCAGCAGAAAACAAGCTTGCTCCCTCATCAATGGGACATCCCTTCAAATATTTAAACAGGCCTATAAACGCCTCATTCACACTGGCAGCATTGCTCTGGAACGAACTGGTCAAATTTGGGGGGGGGGGCCTCCCGAATCTCTCCAGAAGTAAGTGCTGACTACCAGTCAGGGGCATTTTAACACGAATGCCCTCTTGGAGAATTCAGGTTTAAGGTGAAGGTACCTGGCTGTCAATCAAAGTTAGTTCCGCGATGGTCATAGGTGACGTTTCCAGCACTGATAGGGGCATCAGAAGTGTGCTTTCCACCCCTCCTTTTTTTTAAAGGACCAACCACCACTTGTCAAATTTAAAAACCTCTGGTGTGTGTGTGTGTGTGTTGTGGGCATTTGGGTCAGTGTTGTAGGTTATGATCTGCCCTTGGCCCCATTTTCTACCCCAAAATGCAAGCTAATGCCATCTCTGTAGCTTGTATCCCACTCCCTTGGCACCCCAGAATGCCTCATACACAGATTATTATTATTATTATTATTATTATTATTATTATTATTATTATTATTACTACTACTACTACTACAACAACAACAACAACAATAAAATTCCTCACCTCGGAATGCCAGAAAAGGATGCTTTTTTTTGCTTCCCCTAGGCTACCCCTGAATTCCTTAGAGACAGTGGCAAAAGCTGTATCAATTTGCCAAGCTGCAACATGACATTCGAATTTTAACATTCATTCGCATTGCAGCAGTCATTCCAAAGGAAAGAATATGCGCATAGACAGCCAAAAATAATTAAAAAAATAAAATCCAAAGGAAAAAGGTCTCTGCCAGGTAGCAGAGGCTTTCCTTGCTGTAGCGCCCTGACCTGCCCTGAACTGACCCTTGCTCCTGCTCACGATCTATCTATATATCTATATATGTATATATCTTTAGCAAAAAGCATGCACATTTTTTGCCAAAAATAATTTTAAAAAATTAAAATCCAAAGGAAAAAGGTCTCTGCCGGATAGCAGAGGCTTCCCTTGCTGTAGCGCCCTGACCTGCCCTAGTCACCCCCTTTTTGCCTCCTGTCACCCTTTGCATCCAGATCCCCCTTTTTCCTTCGGCTCTTTCCTCCTCCCCCTCCCTCTGGCCACCCTCTGACCTTAATCCCTCCCTGAATTTGCCCCGATCATGATCGAGGGCAAGTTCATATTTCGCAGAACCCGGGTCTTTTCAGAAAAGACAGATTTTAGCCTGATTCCTGATAACCCATGGTAAGGGGCATTTCCTTGTGCAAGCCTCGACATGGATTGTGAAAGAATCGGGCCCAATATGAACTTCACATGGAAGAATCGATTTCAAAACCAGTTTAAAAGGTAGTGTGAATGGCCCCCATATCACCTCTTAACCTTCTCTTCTCCAGGCTAAATATCCCCAGGTCCCTAAGTCGTTCCTCATAGGGCATTGTTTCCAGACCTTTCACCATTTTAGTCGCCCTCCTTTGGACACGCTCCAGTTTCTCAATGTCCTTTTTAAATTGTGGTGCCCTGAACTGGACATAGTATTCAAGGTGGGGCCTGACCAAGGCAAAATAGAGTGGCACTATTACTTCCCTTGATCTAGACACTATACTTCTATTGATGCAGCCTAAAATCGCATTGGCCTTGATCTACAAGTTGTATGGAGAACATATTATAAGAAAAGCAGGCTTGGACACAGAAGAAAGAGGAGTGAAAATAGGAGGAAGGAAAATCAGCAATTAAGATACACATATGACACCATAATACTGGCAGAAAACCTCCCAGACCAGGAACATCTGCTAAGGAAGATCAAAGAAGAAAATGCAAAGGTAGGCTTACTATTGAACATAAAGAAAACAAAAATAATGACCTTGGAGAATCTACATAAATTCAACCTGGACAATGAAGAAATAGAAATAGTAAAAGAATTCTCATACCTGGGGTCAAACATTGATTAGAATGGGGACTGCAGCTAGGATGTTTTCAGAAGAAGATTAAAAATGGGGAGGGTGGCTATGAAAGAACTAGAAAAGATCCTAAAATGCAAAAATATACAACTGAAAACAAAAGTTAAAGTAATACAAACCATTATATTCCCTATTACCATGAATGAATGTGAGAGCTGGACAGTTACGAAAGAAGACAGGAAGAAAATAAATTCATTTGAGATGTAGTGCTGGAGAAGAGTGCTGAGGATTCTGTGGACAGCCAAAAAGACAAACAAATGGGTCCTGGAGCAGATCAAGCCAAAAATCTCCCTGGAAGTCAAGATGACAAAATTGAGGCTGCTATACTTCAGATACATAATGAGAAGATACGACTCACTGGAAAAAAACAATAATGCTAGGAAAGGTGTAAGGAAATAGAAAGAGAGGAAGGCTGCATTCTAGATAGATCAGGGGTTCCCAGCCTGGGGGTTGCGACCCCTTCTGGAGGGTTGCCAGGTTGGGAATTCCCCCCTCCCCCTCCGCTTCTCCCCACGGGTGCCGGCGCTGGAGCAGGCATCGCGCGGGGAGAAGGGGAAGGGGAAGGGGCTCCCTCCTTTCCCTTCTCCCTGAGAATGCCCGCTCTGGCGCAGGCACGCGCAAGGAGGAAGGGAATGGAGGCGGGTGTCCCTCCTCCTCTCCCTGCCTTCCCCTGGGTGCAGGCACCCACAGGGAGGCAGGGAATGGGGACGGGGGTCCCTCCTCTTCTCCCTGCCTTCCCCCAGGTGCAGGCACCCACGGAGAGGCAGGGAATGGGGGCAGGGGTCCTTCCTCCTCTTTTCCTCCCTTCCTGCGGCTGCCAGACAGCTGCGGGGAGGAAGGGATGGTTGGGGCTGCCTCCTCCTCTTCTCCCTGCAGTTGCCAGGCAACCACGGGGAGAAGGAGACGGGACTACAAGCCCCAGAGGCCTTTGCAGTGGAAGTGCCGCCCTTTCTCCCCTGGTGGCCTCCCTAATTGGTTGGGAGGCTGGGAAGGGGCGGGACTTCTGACCACAAAGCCTGCTGGGGCTTGTATGCAGCCGAAAATCCCGCCCCTTCCTGGCCTCCCAACCTATTAGGGGGGCCAAGGGAGGGACTTTCATCCCCAATGGGGGTCGCGGCCAAACAAAGGTTGGGAACCACTGAGATAGATGGAGTCTATTAAGGTATGAGTTTACAGGAACTAAGCAGAACAGTGGAGGACAGGGAGTCTTGGAGATGTCTCATCCCCAGGGTTGGCATGGGACAAGATTCACTGGAGGGTGGTTAACAACAATATATATATACATACATACACACACACACACACACACACACACACACACACAAATTTCCAGGTGGGAGATTGTGGAGATTATCACATACAGCTTTTGAACTGCAATTAAAGTAGGAAAACAGTGCCATTGGTGATACTTATTGATGTCAACCTGACCTGTAGCTGCTGTGTCTCTGAAGAGTGATTAGAGCTTTCCTTTTTTTATTGTTGGGGAAAACCCATTAACAATCTTCAAATCACTGCAGTCCCATTAGTCCTAAGGTGTGAAATATGACTGCTATGACAGTTCCAATACTGGTGGTCATGTGGTGCCAGTCTCGCCCCTTCTCTCCCTATTCCCTTCCCCCCTTGCTATTCCCAAACAAGCTGATTTCCATTATTATTATTATTATTATTATTATTATTATTTTCTATTTCTTTTCTTTTGTTTTTCTTTCTTTTACTTAAATTGCATTAACATGACATTAAAAAGTAATGATAAAAATAAAATTTTAAAAATGCCAAAAGATATGCTGCATAGGGCATAGTGTAGGGACTCGGGGTTAAGTGTGAATGTGGAAGAGAACACACTGGCAAAAACAGCACCAGTTATGCTATTGCAGAGACATGCAATAATGGCTGCTCTCAAACCACTATGTTCCTGTTTTCATTAACTAGTACAATTGTGGTGAGAACAGAGCTTGTGTGGTAATTTCCTGTGTCTCTGTCTCTCTTTTCAGTACTTTGTTGTTTCCTCTTTTGGGATGTTGCTGTCACAATAATAAACCGCATAAACACTTTTGTTACTGAGTGCCCCTTACTTGGTGTCATCCCTTAAAGTTATGATGAATAAATATCTAATCTTATGGTAAATATGTTTCCTTCTGTCATATAAAAGAATATTGGTATAACACAGGTATCTCCTTGAACTCCAGAGGGTAGGATCCTGGCTTCATGCCTTATCTGGCAGGTGCTTGCTTAGCAGGCATTCTGGGATGATTTTGCTGACTGAAAGTTTTTATCAGAGCTGCTCTGTTATCTTTGTCTTGTTCATGAATTTGA
>NC_056525.1:228811026-228814378 GCF_019175285.1 Sceloporus undulatus
ACATTTAGCCTTCTCTGTCAGAGAGCTCTGGTGCCATAACAAACTACAGAATCCCCAGAATTCCACAGCATAATAATAATAAAAATAATAATTATTATTTATATTCCGCTTATTCGCAGGGAATCCAAGCGGATTACAGCATTAAAACAAATACAGTTAAAAAGGTATACATTAAAAATACCCAAATCCCTATCCCCCCAGTTATAAAAACAAAAGTAATGCTAAAAAAGGATTAAACCAAAGGGACATTAAAATCAATAATATAAAATAACAATTAAAATAAATAAGAGATTTTGTAGCAGGGTCCGAATAGGATAGAGATGAGGATGGAAAAAAGAGGAGAAAAAGATGGGGAGGGGGGGAGGCAGATAAGCAGGGGTGGTCTAGTCTGGAAAGGCCTGCTGGAAGAAATCAATCTTAATAGCCTTTTTAAAGGTTTGCAAGGTGGTAATCTGACAGATCTCGTCTGGCAGGCCATTCCAGAGTTTGGGAGCAACAGCTGAAAAATGAATGCTGGGTCACTGCAGAGTCTAGTCCTTTTAGGTTGAAGCAGATTCTTCCTGGCAGAGCAAAGAGTGCGGGGAGGACAATATGGGAGAAGGCGTTCCCGCAAGAAGTCAGGACCCAGACCATGTAGGGTTTTAAAGGTTAAAAACAACACTTTGTATCTTGCCCGGAAGTTAATAGGCAGCCAGTGAAGCGATTTTAAAACTGCTGAGATATGGGCAGATCTAGGTGTGCCAGTAACCAGCCTGGCTGCCATATTCTGTACCAACTGAAGTTTCCGAACTTGACACAAAGGTAGCCCCATGTAGAGCACGTTACAAAAGTCAACCTGAGAGGTTACCAGCACATGTATTACTGTTTCAAGCTCTTCCCGTTACAGGAAGGGGTGCAGTTGGCATATCTGTCGAAGCAGATAGCAAGTGCTCCTGACTGTTGCATCCACCTGAGCCTTCAGATGGAGAGACGAGTCCAGGAGCACCCCCAAACTGTGAACAGAGTCCTTCAGGGGAAGTGTGACCCCATCCAGAACTTCCTGGCATGACTCCATTCCTGGATTGGGAGTCCCTATTGCTAGTACTTCTGTCTTACCTGATTCAACTTGAGTTTGTTTTCCCTCATCCACTCCAGATATTATATCCTGCTGCAGGACCAACAAAAAGTTTTTTTTTAAAAAAAGTTACATTGTACCAGATCAGATTATTTATCCAAATATCTCAGTATTGTCTGCTTGCAACAAGCTTTCCAGGGTTCAGTCAGAGTCTTCCACAAACACCTAGGATTTGATCCTCTTTCAACCAGAGGTCCTAGCTATTGATTTTGGGATGTTCTGCACACAAACCATGTGCTTTAACTAAATTGTGGTCCTTAACTGGAGCTATTATTCAAACAAATTTTAAGAGGATGAAATCAAGGATTAAACAAATCCCCCCTTTTATGTTTAATGTTCTGTGTTTCCCATACCCTCTTATATTTATTTAAACTGTAGCAAAAGATTCTTTGGCTAAGACTATGATCACAATCCTGAAAAAGGTAAACTCTTTAACATCCCCTTGATTACAATGGCAGACATAACATTGAAAATGAATTTTACAAAAGTCTCACAAAGGATTCAAGACAAACTAGATCTCAAATGCAGCAGCTTTTTGTCTTGCTAATGGAATTTAAAGTTTATTTCCTAGACTAAATCCCCCAGTACCCACATGGCCAGAAGGAGAAGGGGTTCACCTTCATGAAGACCCTTCCACACCATCTGAACTGAGGACAACAACTGCAACATCTTGATCAAATGCAAGACTATGCCCAACATCATCTTTTTTTCTCCTTTATTTTTCCCATAAGATTGTTAACATCTTTGCCTGATAAAGAAGCTGGAGGAGTTTCAAAAGCTTGCAACATGTATAACGTGCATTTTGGTTGCCCCAATAAATATATCACTGTTTTGTGCATTTTAGGTGATACTATATTTTGCAATATGGTCAACATGGCTACCCCTGCATATGTTTATTGTAAATGAATGGCTGGCTCATGTTCCTTATATTTTGCACAAAGAGAGAGAGAGAGAGAGCAAATTGTCTTTTTTTTTTTTTTTTTTTTGAGTTATGGTTTAAAGATTAACAAATTCAAAGGTCAATATGAAAGTAAGGCCTGTTACAGACTGCCAAAATAAAGCTGCTTCGGGCCTCTTTGGAGATATGCTATTTAAATGATGCATGGGTCCTAAGAATCCGGAAGCTGCACCAAAGCTGCACTCCAGTGCTTAGGAATGGAGTGTGGCTTTGGTGCAACCTCCGGACTCTTAGGACCGATGCATCATTTAAATAGCTTACCTCCAAAGAGACCCGAAGCAGCTTTATTTTGGCAGTCTGTAACAGGCCTAAGTTTGCAAAGGATGGAGGTTTTATTCAAGAAAAAGAAGAAGGTATAAATGTCAACTGGAAATAAGGAGCTGCATACATGTGAATTATATGTTTATTGTATATATCTTGAAGAAATGGAAAAAGTACAATCGATGTAAGAATTGTTATACTTTAAAAAATATAAATTAAAAAAAAAAAGAGAGAGAGCAAATTGTCTTTCAATATGCACCAGAATTAAAATGCCTTTCCAAAGTGAAGTAACACTATTTGGAATCCCTATTTCATAAAAGTAGCTGCAGTTTTATTTATAAATAGAGCAACCTTTTAAAAATATAAAAGTCAGAATATTATCCCTGATTATCAAACCAGCTAATTAATATAACCTTTACAGAGAGATAATATTGTATATAACTATGACTTTATTTATTAGCCTTCTGTGATTCATTCCCACCATTCTGCAGTATGTTGCTGTCTGCAATTTCTAACACTATCTCAGAAATAGAAGGTGATATGATAAAGTAGCTGTCGTGTTTCATGGTTTAAAATTCCCCAATCAAAATTAATATGTCAAGGGAGAAAAATGTATTTAAAAACTGGTCATGGGCTATGCACAATGTAATTGACCACTTCATAACACCATAAATCTAAATTGCTCTACCTTCATTCAAACTTTTTATGTATGTGTGTGAGCTCACAATAAACCTAGTACAATTACATTATTTTAATGAAGATTTGACAGTTTGAGAAGTGGTTAAAAAGTATGAGCTTTTAATGTTTGTGATCATTTCTGCATGACTACAATATTGACAACTGATAAATTTGTCCTCGTGCTTCTATAGATCATTGTAGGGATAGAATGGGAATTGATCAGTTTCTCAACTAGGGTCAAATTCTGAGTTCCTTATTTCTAAAGAACCTTGTATGGGTAGGAAAACTGGTACAACCAAGTTTGCACTGGGGAAATGCTTAGTATTAAAGGTGATGAAAGA
>NC_056525.1:228814478-228844763 GCF_019175285.1 Sceloporus undulatus
TTCTTTAGCTTGGCTATGATTGTTAGAATATTACAAGAATGTTCCTAATTTCAAATGTGAAATACAGTGGTGCCTCGGGTTACGAAATTAATTCGTTCCACGGCCGCTTTCGTAACCCGAAAAGCCTTCGTAAGCCGAATTGCCATAGGCGCTAATGGGGAAAAGCCGCGTTTCGTGCGAAAAAGCGCCGAAAAGCACCAAAAATTTTCTTCGTAACCCGAAAAAACGTTCGTAACCCAGAACAATGATTTCCAATGGGATTTTTTCGTATCCCGAAAATTTCGTAACCTGGGTATTTCGTATCCCGAGGTACCACTGTAATAGATAATATGAGTGGAGGCCTACAGATGAGATTGAATACTGCATGCCACTCATAGTATGCAACACAGCACCCACAGATGGCAGACAAAAAAAAATGTGGCAGACCAATGTATAAATTTCAAAAATTCAGTACTGAGATACAAGTGACAACCTTCCCAGGAAGAAAACTGGAGCTGAGAAAATTGATTTTAAATAGTTCCGGGCACTGCTTACCACAAGGAAAGACTGAAATTACCAGTGGGCACTGTCACTTGGCTGTAGCTGGTACAAAGGTTTGTGAAGAAATGGAAGCAAAGCATACCAGATGGCAAAGACATTCCATTTTTAATAAAAAGGTCATTCTTATAAAGTTTTAAGATACTGACAAATGGAACTATCAGAGGATGATCATTTAATCAAGAATCTCCACCAGAACTAGAGGAATGTAATAAGCAGATCATTATAATCACCTTCAGTATGTTCCAGGATAGCTGTACATTGTACAAATAAAACTGCAGTCCAGAGAGCAACCAACCTGATAATGGAAAGGAACCTGATAAAACTAGTTGTTGTTTTTTTTGGGGGGGGGGGGGCTCCTTGCATACAGATATACATAGTTTTAGTACCAAGACCCCTGTGAATTTGTTGCTAGTGCTGTGAATGGTGCATGCACGTATACACACACATACACACACACAGAGTGAACATATGAAATTATGTTCAGGAGCAGCTACAGAGGAGGAGCCAGAGGCAGAGCCTTGAGAGGCAGGCCCAGTACCAACTGCCCTTCTCAGCAGCTACAGGGGAGGAGCCAGGCAGAGTCTTCATAGCCAAGCCCCAGACCATCTTCTCTTGAGATGGTGCAACTTTAAAGTCAAGCCCCGGACCATCTTCTCCTGACTGCCGTGGGTCAGATTTTATTCCTCCCCCAAGAGGCATTGAAACCAACTGCCACTTCTCTCCAGGGATGCCTCCCTGTCCAGCAACATCTGACTATATTAGATCCCTAGTCCCTTGTGGTAACAGAGGGAGAGAAGGGAAGGAGACAACATCTGGGAAAAGACAGAGGCCCACAAGTTCTGTCTGGAGGCTGCAGGGGAGAAGAGGCTTCTGTTCTTGCTGCCTGGACCTCTACTTCCCTCGCTGGACTCAGCCCTTGCAGGACTGAGTCCTTGACTCAGCAGGCACTGTTTCATCCAGCACAGCTACCTTGCCTGCCTGAGGTATAAGGCTGGGACTTCTGCAGGAGACTCACTAAATGGCATCCAGCTTTACTAGCTACCTGTCCCTCCCCCCCCTGCCCCTGTTCCTGTCAATTTAATAGGAAAGATGTCTTTTCCTCAGAAAGGAGGGGATATACAGAGTCAGGGAGACCCCACTGGAGTCATTCAAGGCAGAGGGAGATATGGAGGGAGGAGACAATTAAAACACCAAGGAAGAGGGTAGCTCAAGAGGGTACTTGTGGTCCCCAAGTTGTCTCCCTGCCCAAATGGTATGAATAGCGTTGTTAACAGTCTCCCTGGGTTGAAGCTGCTGCTACTGAATGCCAGATCAGTGAAAGGTAAAACAGCTGCCATTCAGGACCTGATCCTGGAAGAACAAGCTCACCTGGCATGTATAACCAAAACCTGGGTGGATGAGACTGGAGGAGTTAATCTCTCTCAGCTTTGCTCACCAGGTTTCTCAGCAAGTGAGGCCTGGGGGGCAGGGAGGTGGAGTTGCAGTAGTCTATTGTGATTCCATGTCCCTGACCAGATGCCCCCTCACACAGTCTACAGATTTTGAGTGTGTTTATTTAAACATGGGTGGCCAGAACAGAATAGGGATTCTGTTGGTGTACCACCCACCCCGCTGCACAACAGTCTCCCTTCCTGAGCTAACCGGGATGGTCTCGGGGTTGGTGTTGAAGTCTCCACGTCCATTAGTACTGGGGGACTTCAACATCCATGCTGAGACTGCCCTTTCAGGAGTGGCTCAGGACTTCATGGCCTCCATGACAACCATGGGTCTCTCCCAAGTGGTATCTGAGCCTACTCATGCTGCTGGACACACTCTGGACCTTGTTTTATGTACTGGGTGGGATGATGATGATCTTGGTGTGAAAGAACTCTCCACAGTTCCATTATCATGGACAGATCATTATCTGGTCAGATTTAGACTCACTGGGATTCAGAACCTCTGCAGGGGTGGGGGACTGATTAGGATGGTCTTCCCCAGGAGGCTGATGGATCTAGATGGATTCCTGAGGGCTCTTGGGGAGTTTCCTGTCATCTTGGCAAGTGATTCTGTTGAAGCCCTGGCCAACCTTTGGAATGGGAAAGTGGCCAGGGCAGTGGACACAATGCTCCTGAGCATCTCTTCTCACGGAGTGGAGCCAAACCAGCCCCCTGATTCACCAGGGAGTTGATGGTGATGAAGCGAATGAGACAGAGACTAGAGCAACATTGGGGAAGACTCGGAGTGAATGTGATCGAACATGGGCTTGAGCCTATTTGAAAACCTACTCTGTGGCAATGCAGGCAGCAAAGAAATCATTTTTTGCTGCCAGCATTGCAACTGCAAGGAGCCAGCCAGCAGAGCTGTTCCGAGTGGTCAGGGGCCTTTTACACACTCACCCTCAGGTAGAGGATACAGACCACTCAGAGGCTCACTGTGAAGAATTTGCATGGCATTTTGCAGATAAAGTCGCTCAGATCCGCTCCGACTTGTATGCTACAGTTGCTACAGTGTCAGTGGATGTAACCTTGGCTCCTATCAGTCCAGTGTTAATGGATACTTTTCAACTTGTGCAGCCTGATGATGTGGATAGGATCCTTGGAGAGATAAAAGCCACCACATGTATCTTGGACCCTTGTCCTTCTTGGCTTGTTAAACAGGCCAGAGGAGAACTGGCTGAATGGGTAAAGGAGGTAATCAATGCATCCTTACAGCAAGGCAGAATTACATCCTGCCTAAAGGAGGCTGTTGTGAGACCTTTGTTAAAAAAGTCATCCTTGGATCCCACAATAATGAAAAACTATCAGCCAGTGCCTAACCTACCATTTCTAGGCACGGTTTTGGAACGTGTGGTGGCTTCCCAACTCCAGGGATTTCTGGATGAAATGGATTATCTAGATCCATTTCAATCTGGTTTCAGACCTGGCTATGGAACAGAGACAGCCTCTTGCCTTGGTAGATGACCTATGCAGGGAAATGGATAGGGGGAGTGTGTCCCTCTTGGTTCTCCTGGACCTCTCAGCGGCTTTTGATACCATCGATCATGGTATTCTTCTAGACTGCCTCTCTGGGATGCGGCTTGGAGGTACTGTTCCTTCCTGGAGGGGCAAACTGAGAAGGTGGTACTGGGGGACTCCTGTTCAACCCCCTGGCCATTGACCTGTGGGGTCCCTCAAGGTTCTGTGTTGTCCCCTATGCTGTTTAACGTATACATGAAACCGCTGGGAGAGGTTGTCTGGAGTTTTGGGGTGCAGTGTCATCAATATGCAGATGACACTCAACTCTACTACTCCTTCCCACCTCAATCCAAGGAGGCTGTCCTGGTCCTAAACCAGTGCCTGTCTTCAGTAATGGACTGGATGAGGGCAAACAAGTTGAAACTTAATCCAGACAAGACAGAGGTCCTCCTGGTCAGTTGGAAGGCAGATCGGGGAATAGGGATCCAGCCTGTGTTAGATGGGGTCACACTCCCCCTGAAGACACAGGTTCGTATTTTGGGGGTACTCTTGGACTCAGCTTTGAACCTGGAGGTCCAGGTCTCTGCTATGACCAGGAGTGCTTTCACACATTTAAAACTTGTATGCCAGCTGCTCCTGTTTGTTGAGAAGCCAGATTTGGCCACGGTAGTACATGCCTTGGTTACATCCCGTTTGGACTACTGTAATGGGCTCTACATGGGGCTGCCTTTGAAAAGTGTTCGAAAAATTCAGCTGGTTCAAAGAGCTGCTGCCAGGCTGTTAACAGGGGCAGATTACAGAAACCATACAATGCCCCTGTTGAAACAGCTTCATTGGCTGTCAGTTTGTTTCCAGGCACAATTCAAGGTCCTGGTTATTACCTGCAAAGCCCTACATGGCTCAGGTCCACACTATTTGGCAGACCGTTTCTCCTGGTATGAACCGGCCCAGACTCTAAGATCCTCTGGGGAAGCCCTTCTCTCTGTCCCAACATCATCACAAACACAGTTAGTGGGGACACAAAAGAGGGCCTTTTCAGTGGCTGCCCCTAGACTCTGGAACTCCCTGCCCAGAGTGATCAGAACAGCTCCCTCCTTGATGGCCTTCCGCCAGCAGGTGAAGACCTACCTGTTCACACAGGCATTTCGGGAATTACTATAAGGACAGGCTGGGATGTTCGATGTTGGACCAATTTAAAAATTCTTTTCAATGTACTTTTTATTTGATTGTACTATTTTTTTTAAATACTGTGAAGCCGCTCTGAGTCCCAGTCCTGGGAAAAGAGCAGAATATATATATATATATATATATATATATATATATATATATATATATTCTAGAAAGTATTCCTATAATCACTTGCTGAAGTCATCAATCTCTGAGCAGCGATAAGATGGTGATCTCACTCCCCGAGTTTCGTCCTATTGCTACTTCTTATGAATAGCTTCTGCCATATCATTCTTGACACTTTTCTTTCTTTTCAGGTCCCATTCCCTTCCCTGTTGCTAAACTACAGAGCGTAATCATGTTAAATTGGAAACAAAACATGATTGCAGTTTTAACGTCATATAACACAAACAAAAAAAATGAACCAAACACCAGATTATTATTTTTAAACTGAAGGCCTGGGTAAAGCGTGAATTAGGTGCAAAAGTCATATCAGGTCCATGTGTGTGCCATGGAGAGTCAATGACAAGGAAACATTTGTGGAGTCCTCAGGGAAAAAATGGCACTCGCTCTTTTTGATGTTGCAAATGTCTTTTCAGACACAGGAATCTCAAAGCTGGCTTTACTATCAGACAGAACTGCCTCAGGGTAAGGACAGAATGTTTTACTTATTTCATCATCATCATCATCATCATCATCATCATCATCAGTTTTTCTGGAAATGCATGTTAGATTTTCTGCTTCATAAGTCCAAGCAACTTGATGTTGCCATTGATTCAGCGGGCCTATTCTAAGGCCTGTTACAGACTGCCAAACTAAAGCTGCTTCGGGTCTCTTTGGAGGTATGCTATTTACATGATGCATCGGTCCTAAGAGTCCGGAGGTTGCTCCAAAGCCACACTCCATTCCTAAGCACTGGAGTGCAGCTTTGGTGCAGCTTCCGGATTCTTAGGATGCATGCATCATTTAAATAGCATACCTCCAAAGAGACCCGAAGCAGCTTTATTTTGGCAGTCTGTAACAGGCCTAAGTATAACAATTTGATTTAAAATATAATGTTCAAGGCCAATCAAGTTGCTTGGACTTATGACTGACCCTATATGACCCTATAGAGTTCCTTTTTCTTATACAGACATTTGTGTAGATGTGAATTGCTTGTTAAATGCAATGCACTTCAAAGACCAATGCTTTCTATCCCCACAGATCTATTCAAGTGTCATAAAAGGGAGAAATGGATCTGTGAAATAAAGTATTGAGTCGTGTGGTAAGATTCCTCTAATTTTCAAGGGCAAGTACTATTTCACAAGTATTTAAAATAAATAAGTATTATCTGCCACTGATAAGGTTTCAATAGCTTCTCAGATAGGAACAGTTTCTATATCACCATATTTCTAGGGAAAATGTATTGTACATGGATTCAGAAGGCACAAGGACAACAGCAAAGGCAGCTGTTAGATTTAGAGGGTTTGTCTTAAGAATGTTAAGATGAAACATCTATGGAATATCTGTTACAAAGAGAGATAAATCACACATTTTACAATAAAACTTTCTTGAATGACATTACTAGAACACTGCTTCTTAGTTCTTATGTACAGATAGCCACCTCTCTCTCTACCTCTGCCCTCTTTCTGCTGGTTCTTCACTACACTTTACTGAGATAATTTTATATACTGTGGTTTGTTGATCCACTGCATTTACCCCCCACCTCAATGCCCACACCAAACACACATTCAGTGAATTAATGTATCACCATGTTTTCTTGCACATGCATGGCTAAACATTTTAACCAATTTAACCCAAACAACATAAGGCTTCCTGCAGTTCCAAAGTAAATGACTGGGTTCACATTCCAAATCCATGTAGCTGGAAAGACTTGAGCTTATTCAAATCCAAACATTTTGTTAATTCAGTTGTACAATTCTGTTGGTTAATCATACTAATAATGATATGTATATATAAAATATTTACTTATTGGTGTATCATTTGCAAATATCTGCACATAATTATTCATTTATTTTACATGGCAAATCAGTAAAACCAAGGAGCAAGAAGTAAAAACAAACTTGATCATAAATGAAGCTTTTAAATTAATTTTATGATTACATTTTATAGAGTATAAGTGTATGACCTTGTTCTATAATAGCTATTCATTCTAATGGAAGAGTATAGAACATGATCTACATTTCCTTCACACTAAGCTTTCCACAGTTGTAAAGTATAGTGGGCCCTTGGTATCCACTGGGGTTTAGATCCAGGACCACCCCCACCCCCACCCCCCCAGGATACCAAAATTCATGGATACTCAAGTCCCATTACATATAATGGCATAGCAAAATGTTGTCCCTTATATAAAATGGTAAAATCAAAGTTTGTTTGTTTGTTTGTCTGTTTGTGTTTGCAATTTCTTTCATCTTACCTCTGCAAATAGGAACAGGGAAATCCCAAGATGCTGTGTTCACTGTGTTGGCTATACAGGTCAGTTGCGGGTGTCCATCAAGGATGTATCCTGTCACACAGCTGTATCTGATTTTGTCACCAACATCAAATCTTGTTCCATATAAAACACCTTTGGGTGGAACTCCAGGATTTCCACATGAACTGCTTTGTAACTCTATAAAAGAAGATAAGATTAGACATTAGCACAAGTGGAACTACAATAAAAGTTTGCTGCATAACATTTTCCTATGTAGGGTTCCTGCTAGTAGACATAAAGCCCTACATGACTTCGGTCCAGACTATTTGAGAGACTGTATCTCCCCATACAAACCACCTAGAACCCTAAGATACTCTGGAGAAGGATTCTCGATCCCACCACTATCCCAAGCTTATTTGGTGAGGATTCAAGAGAGAGCCTTCTCAGTGGCTGCTCCCACCTGGTGGAACTCCTTTCCATGGGAGGCTAGACTGCCCCCCTCCCTGCTGGCCTTTCTTTGGCAATCAAAAACACTTTTATTCCAGCAAGCTTTTTAAAATCACGCAGGCCTGGTTTTATTTAAAGGGAGGGGGGGAGGGTTGGTTTAATTATTTTTAACCTTCATTTATTTTAAATTTTGTATGTTTAAATTTTTACCTTTTTACTGTTTACTTATACTATTTTAATTGTTTTCAAATGTTGTTTTAATGTGTTTTTATATTGTGAGGTGCCTTGGGTCCCTTTTTGGGAGAAAGGCGGGATAAAAATAAAATAAAATAAAATAAAATGTTAGCCAGCCATTTCTCTTCCCTTTCTGTTTCCTCTTCCATGACTATTCATTACCATTCCATGGACAATGGGCACAGACAGTCTTCACTGAGCTGTTTCTTGGATCTTCCTCCTTAGTGAGCATACCTGAGCAAATCTTGGGATTTAATAAAATTGACAGAATCATAAAGTTGAAAGAGCCCTATGGGCAATGAGGTCCAATTCCCTGTTCAGTGCCATCACTGAGATTGTTAATACCTCTTTTCTTCTGCATAGATTACATCCTTTTGCCTATATACAGCAATCTGACTGTGGTATCATTTTATTATATCTGGATGCATTTGTTTAGGGTGTTTGTCAGGTCACTATAGTTTAAGTTGCAGAGGTAAGCTGCAAAGCATAGGCAAAGGCAAGTCAAATGTCAGCATTTGGAGAATGCCAAGTGCTGCTGGGAAGCCAAAAGAAGAAAACCTGCAAGATGCTCTGAGAAAGGCCTATCCAGATTGCATTCTAAATAAGTTACTTGCATAGTGTCTATTTTACCAGCCATAACTATCACTGCAACTGCATTGGTTGAGATATTCTAAAGTTCTTTGGATCAGTTCTCAGTGTCAGAGGTTAACAATGCCACTTCTTTTGGAGGGGAGGTTCCTGGTGTCTTTCTAAAAGATTAGGTCTCAGGTAGGTAAACCTGCGAGGCTCCCACATCCCCCTGAACCAAGTTCTCTACCTGAATTAGCAAGGCTGCTATCTTCTTCTCTGAGGATGAGAATTCAAGATTCTGTTTTCTTACATAATAGTTTCAAGGTAAAACATTTAAGCAATATACTACTAGTGTAGTGTGTGTTTAGATTAATCCCAAATAAATCAGGCTGATTCAGACAAATTTGGCAGATGTCTGAATTTATGTGGGACTCTTCTGAAGTGTCCCAATCAAAATAGGTACACTGCTGAAACAATAATTATGAATTTTGATTTAAAAAGACACAGCAGTCTAAATCCAATAGAGGTTCTCTATACTAACACTTTTATTAATTCCATTGATTTAGATCCCATTCCTCCAATAAATCTATGCTAATTGGGCAACAAATGGGATTTAGGCTAAAGAAATGGGCAGTATATCTCTCAAACTGAAAAAAGCTGTCAATATAGGAGAAATATCAGGGTAGGGAATGGGCAGACATGAAGAGGTGCTACAGTTTTGTTATGGACACTTTCAGCTTCTAATCACAGTGAGGTAGGGCCTCCAGTTCCACTGCATTGGAAGAAGAATGTTGAAATAATATATTGCAAGAGTGATCCAGTGTTTACTGTTTTCTCCCAGTTCTCTCTGCCATGAGCAGCAATGTAAAAACTGGGCAGTTGGTGAAAGGTGGAAAGAATAAAATGTAGATATAGAACCTTTACAGACTGGGGGAAAGAGGCAGACAGAGGCCGCCCCTTTCTCCCCCAGATCATGACCACACCAACCAAACAGCGCAGCAACAATGTGCCTGGAAAAAGGAGCCGTGAAACACGACTCTTTTCTTTGGTGCTGCTGGGGCACCATTAGCACCCTGGAGGGGCATGGTGACATCCCTTGTGTGCCGCGCCATTTAGACACAGTGCATGAAGATCATCATCATTGCACACGCCATATGAATGGGCACATGCCAAGATGGCACCCAGACAGAGCTGTAGGCCTTGGGAGCATGCGGACGCACCACTCTCCTGAGCCCCAGGCTGGCGCAGAAATATCAAAAGATCTCAGAGTAGTGTATAGACAACAGTTTGGAATTTCTGAACTGAGACTGTGATTCAGCCCTGATTAAAAATCCAGAGTTAATTGGGAAGTTCCTAAATTGCCATTCATGGGAATTCATGGATACCATGGCGGCCATGGGCCTGTCCCAGCTGATTTCGGGTCCTACGCGTTTTGCGGGTAATACACTCGATTTGGTTTTTTGTACGGATGCGGAAAATCCGTGGGTGGAAATAATCAATATTTCCCCCCTGTCATGGACGGATCATTTCCTTGTGGAGGCAAAAATCAAGGCTTCTACCCAGATCCCCCCCGGGGGTGGTGGACCTACTAGAATGGTCCACCCTCGAAGGCTGATGGAACCCAAAAGGTTCCAGGAAGCCTTAGAGGGAAACATGGTTGGAAATGACGGCGACTCTGTTGATGCCCTGACTGGTATTTGGAATACCGGTCTCTTTAGGGCTATACACAGTATCGCTCCCAAGCGCCCTCTCAGGCCTGCTTCCAAACGCAAGCCCTGGTATACGGAAGATCTCTGGGCGAGGAAGCGGGTTCTGCGATGGCTAGAGCATCGCTGGCGGAAACACCTACGCTTAGCTGACAAGGCTCTCCTAGACCGCCTTTCGGAGGACTACGGAGAGGCGATACGAGCAGCTAAGAACTCGTTCTATGGTGCTCGTGGCGCGTCCGCGGAGTCGCGTCCAGCAGAGTTGTTCAGGGTAGTCAGGGAGTTAACTCAGCTCCCTCCTGCCCTGAACCAGATCCTTGAACCTTCAAAGGCCTGCTGCGACCAGTTTAACAACTTCTTCGGGGATAAAACCTCTCGGATAAGCAAAGGTCTTAACGCCGGTATTAGGGCAGAACCTAGTGTAGAGGTATCCAGAGCCTCCGTGGACTCCATTAAACTGGATCAGTTTGAGTCGGTTAGTACCGATGATGTGGACAAGATCCTTGGAAGCGTTCGGAAGACAACCTGCTCCCTCAATCCCTGTCCCTCATGGCTAGCGGCTCAGGGGGGACCGGTGGTAACTTCAGTGTTACACCGGATTATTAATACATCTCTGAGGGATGGGCAATTTCCATCCAGCTTGAAATTGGCCACTGTAAAACCGCTGTTTTAAAAGCCCTCCCTCGACCCCCTGATGCATAATAATTATCGGCCAGTCTCGCTGTTGCCATTTTTGGGGAAGGTGATCGAGAAGGCGGTTGCAATCCAGCTTCAATCGATCTTGGATGAAACGGATTATCTAGACCCATTTCAAACTGGTTTTTGGGCGGGTTACGGGGTTGAGACGGCCATGGTCGCCTTGGTCAATGATCTCCGTTTGGGCATCAACAGGGGAAGCGTGTCCCTGTTGGTGCTCTTGGACATCTCAGCGGCTTTCGATACCATAGACCATGGTATCCTTCTGGAGCGCCTGGCAGGGGTGGGAATCAGGGGCACTGCGCTCCAGTGGTTCTGGTCCTACCTCTCCGGGAGGTTCCAGATGGTGCAGCTGGGAGACGTGTGTTCCGATAGGAGGGCCCTTACATCTGGGGTCCCTCAAGGAGCCATTCTGTCTCCCATGCTTTTCAACATTTACATGAAACCGCTGGGAGAGATCATCTGGAGACATGGGGTGCGGGGTTATCAGTACACTGATGACACCCAAATAGTCTTCTCTATGTCTCCGACTGATGCAGTGACCGAGGATGGCATCTCTCCTCTCGTGGCCTGCCTGGAATCAGTAATGGGCTGGATGAGGGAAAACCGACTCAGTCTGAATCCAGAGAAAATGGAGGTGCTCGTGATAGGTTCTCCTGGCCCGGGTATGGCAGTGGTTCCACCTGTCCTGAACAGGATCACGCTTCCCGAGAAGGACTCGGTACGCAGTCTGGGGGTGCTCCTTGACTCGTCGCTCCACCTTACATCTCAGGTGGATGCAACGGTCAGGAGCACCTGTTATCAGCTTTGGCTTATCCACCAGCTGTGCCCATACCTGGGCCAGAGGGACCTTGAAACGGTAGTACATGCTCTGGTAACCTCTCGATTGGACTTCTGCAATGCGCTCTACATGGGGCAACCCTTGTACCATACCCGGAAGCTACAAATGGTACAGAATATGGCAGCCAGACTGGTTACTGGTACATCCAGGGCCAGTCATATAACACCTGTATTTAAAGATCTGCATTGGCTGCCTATTCGCTTCCGGGCGCAATACAAGGTGTTGGTTATAACCTATAAAGCCCTACATGGCTTGGGCCCAGGATACCTAGAGGACCGTCTCTCCCCATACAATCTGCCCCGCACCCTCAGAACATCTGGGCAGCAACTATTGAGGGTCCCAGGGGCAAGATTAGCCTCCACATCGAGGAGGACGTTTACCATCTCAGCCCTGACCCTCTGGAATACGCTGCCCATAGAGCTCCGCTCAGCCACCTCCCTGGCCCAGTTCAGGAAGGATTTAAAGACCTTCCTGTTCCAGTTAGCATTCCCTGACACAAGTTCCAACTAGTCTCCCCCCCTCTGACAGCAGTGGCAAGCTGGCCAGAGTGGGTTTTAATGTGGGTTTTAATTGTACTTTTATTGTATTTGTAATTTGTGATTGTTTGATATGCTGTACACCGCCCTGATTGTAAGAAGGGCGGTATAAAAATAAAACTTTTATTATTATTATTATTAGTTGAATTGCTCTTTTTGTTTTGTTTTTTTGAATTGTAAAGTTGAGGTCAAAATTTAATTCTGAATTGAGGAAGTATCTCCAAGTGTCTCACCTTTCACAATTAATGCTGATTTCAAATACAGGGAATTTTTTGCCCATGGCACCCCAATTATGGAATCTCTTACACAAAGGATAACCTAACATCAATGTTATTATCTTTTAGGTGCCGGGTATTTTAAGTTTTGTGTCTCATTTTTTATCTGCACATTCTATTTGTAGCCTGTTTCAGCATATTGTGTTGTTGTTGCTGCTGCTGCTGTTAATACAATGCTGTTGATATTATTACTATGTTGTTTTTACTACTACTATTACTGCTTAGATTTTTCTTTACTACCCTGGAACCTATTTTAATAAAGAAATGTACAAAAAATGTTACATAACAGCACAGTCTTAATAGTGAAAACATGTTAGCTCATGACCTTCATCTAGGATCCTGAGTTATGTTACCTCAAGGAAGTCTATTTACTGTGATAAAGTTTCTTTTGAGTACTGGGAGAATATCTGCACAGAGAAGGATAAGGTGCAAAGAAATGGTTAGGTGCTAGAAAATGGTAAGATGATTTATACATGTATTTTTGCATAGAAAACAGCATTGTCTGCACAGGAAACAGAATGAAAATAATATCACTACACAAAAATAGCATGTTGTTTTCTGCAAAGAAGATGTTGTTTTCTTTTAAAAAAAAAGACACAAAGTTTGCATGGAATAAGTCCCAAACAGTGAAGATTTACATCAGTCTAGTTTTCTCTTTGTCAGGATTTTCCGACACTCAAGAAACATACTATTTGACCATTTTCCAACATCTTTCTATACCTATGGGTTAGGGGGTAGGGAGATAAAACTGAGAAAAAAATTAAAAGTAAAATACACAGTCACAGCACTTATCTCCCATTCTGGTCATGATGAATTATTATAGCAAGTCTGGGGAAGTGGTGGATGCTCTGGGTAGACTGTGTAAGTTTGCACTATCAACAGTAGCTATTATCTTGAAGGACTGTATATCTAATTCCATATACAGAATGGGTCTTGGCTATTATCTCAAGCAGCAACTGCCTGTATCACACACAGAGATACACTTTTGAAAACAAAGAAACATTCAAAATTAGGATTTTGTACAAGGTTCTTGGGTGTGGTGTTTATAGTACAAACAAACCCACATGGATTATGGCCAAACCCTTAAACACACTCAAAGTAGATCTTTCAATCTGAGCCAATGTTTAATACCTGCTTTTTATTTTTCACCAAATCACACTCTTTAAAATACAGTGACATCTTAGAGGTTCTTCCAAAATGGTTTGTCATTGGATTCCTCAGTCCAATGGTGTGTGTGTGTATGTGTGTGTGAATGTGAACTGGTGAAGATGGGGGAATTATCTGACACAGTTCCAGAGAAGTCAGTGTAATGGACCTGAGCCCATTATCTGAATTCTTGGCTAACAATATTTATTTTTTAATTCATTCTGTGGTTCCTCCCGGTTTTATTGAGGCTCTGTCAACATAACTGGCAATAAATTAAAAGAATGTGCTTGTTAATTCAGAGCACACCAGATTGTATAATAATTCACTTCTGCTAGATCGTTCATTATTAATTTTACCACATATATGCTGAACCCATTTTCCCCCCAGGATGCCCTCCTAATCTGCAGTCTTATATCCACTTGAAAGCAATGGGACTTACTTGGAAGCAGACATTTTCTAGGATTGTACATACAAATATTTTCACTCATAAAAGTAAAAGGATCATGAACATTGCACAGGAGAATAATATCACACATTGTTGTAATTTCCTTACCCAGTGGTTGGTATATACAATGTTTTTGTTTGTTTGTTTGAGAATAACAACAAATAGATGATGCAATGTCAGTTAATAAAAGTAGATGATACATTTGTTTTCAAAATTCTGATTTAATTCTGAAATAAAAAGGAGTTGTACTTTTGTTTGCTTAATCAACTGGAGGAGATGAATCATATGGGTGTATGATTGAATATAGAGTCTGATAGTAAATTATTTAACAAAACCCTGTTGGGTAGACACAGTTTTTGAATACCATGGTTCCACCTCAAACAAGCAATTGAACCATCTTTATACTGAACTCTCACAAAACATGAAATTATATGCAATTGACTGACAAAAGGCTATGTTGTTATTGTTCTGTGCCTTCAAGATATTTCCTACTTCCAGTGACCCTGCCACCGGGGTTTCTTGGCAAGATTTGTTCAGAGGAGGTTTGTCATTGACTTCCCCTGAGGCTGAGAGCATGTGACTTGCCCAAGGTCACCCAATGGGTTTCATGGTCAAGCTGGGCATCAAACACTGATCTCCAGAGTCATAGTTCAACTCTCAAACCACTATGCCATGCTGGCACCCAACGGGTATGACATATATACAAATTCACCAATTAGGAGTAAGTACCATTCCTAAACTAGGCATGTTAAATTTGTTCTTTGAATGTTATTTCAGTGCTCTGAATGTTATCATATCAGCAGAACAAGTCAAGATGTTTTAGAACATGACTCAGAACACTCTGTACATGTTTAATTTAACTAGAAATTTACAGTATTTTTATGTCTAAGTAAGCAGCTTTCTTAGACACAAATGGCTTTAATTAATTTAGGCCTTGTGGTCACTTTCTGACTTTCCTCCTTTAATACATACTGAAACAAGCTTTAAAATCTCTTTCATGTTAAATGTATTGAATGAACAAGCATAACTTCTTTCTTTTATACAAAGCAGTTTTTTTCCTAATCAAATATTTTAGTAGATACAGTGGCGGGATACACACCGGCATTTAGTACGTATAGGATATGTACTAGGGTTAGGAAGGGGCGGTGCTTCCGCACCCCCCTAACCCTAGTACGTATCCTATACGTACAAGATGGCGGCGCCCCTTCTACATGGGCGCCGCCATCTTTACGTACTGGACGCACAGCGTCCAGACGTGTCGCGGCGCCTATGACGTCGCGAGTCCGCGCCAGGCGCCTCGCGACGTCATAGATGCGCCGCAGAAAGAAGCTCCGAAATGGAGCTTCTTTTTTGCTCCGCGCGGGAGTCGCGCGGTTTGGCTGCTGCGGCTCTCGCACGGAGCAAATGGCGGCGGCGGGGGAGCGCCGCAAAGCGGCGGTTTGTACCCCGCCAAATAGACCAGGTACACTAAGAGCATAAGAAGATAAAAGGATCAGACCAAAGCAGAGGTTGGATGGTCATCTGTAAGAGATGCTTTGATTAAGAGTTCCTGCATGGCAGGGGGTTGGACTGGATGGCCCTTCCAACTTTATGATTCTATGAATAATTAATAATATAATTCTGAAAAAAAGCCACAAGCTGAAACCAGTTTTTTTTTAATCAGTTATCAAATACACTTCTATCAGCAAGTGCAGGAGGTCAGGGAAACTTCTGTGAAACAAGAGAAAACTATTCACAGCTAATGGTTTCCTCAGCAGGCAAGTATTTAGATTGAAGATCGTACTTCCTGTTCTTCCTTAATTTGAATTGGTTATATATGAACATGTTGTCAGAAGAAGAAGAACATAGACAGATAGATAGATGGATAGATATGATAGGATGATAAGACAGATGTACATACAAACACATATGGGTAGACAGACAGATAGACACAGAGATAAAGGCTTATGATGAATGGTACATGACATATAACACTTATATTTGTTTATTTATATATTTATTGGATTTATATCTTGCCTTTTTCCCAATATAGGATTCACATTTTCAGTGTGATCATTCACTGCTGGGATCACAGTCCGAGGACCAAGAAGAAGAGACATTAGATGTGAAAGCAGTACAAGAGCAATAGGCAGAACTGCAGTCATGAGAATATTTTTTTTTCACTTGGTGGAGAATACTTGTGGCCATACTAATAATTCCCCTAATCTTCTACCTTAGTATCTTGTCGTGTTTGCAGTGTAAAACTTGTGTCATTTTTAGCATGATTGCTTCATTACTAATAGCCCACTACAGTACTGAATAAATTTGTTACTAGATAAACTGCAACTTGTTGCATTTTCATTTGAATTAGAACTAGATACTGAGTCACTAAATAGTCAGACTGCTATGGGACTGTATTTTTAAGGGATTATTCAGGCTGTGAAAATAATCTCAGTAGAATGTGAGATGAACCTTTGTTGCTTACATGCATTTTGAATACACCTGAGTAAGTATGGAAAGGTGACTACCAAAGAACCCCCTTAACCTGGGATAATCAATATCAGAGATTTTTCTGAGTTTTCATAAAAGATTTTGCATTATTGGCTGTGTGAATAACTGCATGCCTTGAACATGTATAAAATCAACTCCATCTTTCTTCACAGTGCTCACACGTGTGGGCAACAGAACTCGCAGAGGTGCAGATAGATGCGGGTCCAATAAAAAAATAATGTGAACAACAAAACCAGAATGCATGAGTGAGATTATTTCCATAGTCATGGAATAACATCTGAATAACTCCTAAGGATCCCTCTCCAAGGCTTCTCGTACCTGTCCAAAACCCATCCCATTCCAGGCTTTTTAATTCATATCTTGCCAGTTAGAACTGTATAAATCATATACTTTTCTTTATTCTTTGCATTCACAATTACTGTTTGCTATTTTAGTGCAATTCAGCTGCTGAAGCACATAGGGTGACACTGTATAAAAAGAATTTCAATATCATTTTCTTCTTTTATAGCTGAAAGATTTTATTATGACAACAGCTGAAGCTAAATGCAGGGGAAAGCCCATTTAAATACAGCTATCACCAGCAGCATTTTGTTTGACTCGAAATTTATATAGATTAAATTTATACAGATTAATGAATTTATTATATGCACACACATGATCTAAACATTAGTATGGATACTTGTTTGAGAATATCAGTCTAGGCCATGTTACAATTTATTGGGAGAAATAATTCTACTACCAAGAGTGAATTGACAAACTGTAGTTTGGTGATAATATTGTACACCAAATAGACTAGCATTGATCTCTTCCTTCTTTTCTCTTCCTTCTGTCTTTGCCTTCCATGTTCCTTTACATTCCACAACTATTTAGCAACAGCTATAGTTAATGTGTTCAACATAGGCAATTATACTTTGCTTCCAAATGTGAAACATCGTAACCAAACATAATCTAATCTTCAATAAGAGTACCGCACATTTAGTGGTTATTACCATCATACCTGCTCTAATGGCAGATGCTGTTTTATTGGTCATGGTAGACCATAATTTTAGCTAATCAGAAAGTAAGACCAGAAATACTTACAGCTGATAGGAAGTGAATGGTGAGAAAGAGAAGAAAGCCCAAAGGATGCTTCCAACCACCATGCCATATTTTTCACTTTGGACCACAAAGATTGGACAAAAAAGGCTACTTTATTTTTTCATCTTCTTTTAAGGATAACACATTAGAACTGAAATGAACCTACAATAAATTGTGGCCCAACTCAATCAAAAGTTTAGTTATCTAATCTGAGAATGACATAAACTTTTATAATAAACAACAACAACAACAACATTTCATTTCTTACCCACCTAGGTTTGATGGAGAGTACAATATATATTAAAATGCAATACAATATATAAATGACTCATTAAACACAAGAGTTGAAACACATGGATTTAAAATTAAAATGACCATTACACATTAAAACCATGCAGATTAAAATATATTGATTTAAAATTCATTGTTTGAAATTGACTGGGTAAACCTGCTGGAAGAGGTAGGTCTTTAATACTGTTTTAAATTCAGAAACATGTTTAATTGTTTAGGGGGAAATGACCTCTCAGTAACAATTGCTATTCTAGTCCTGGTCAATTGAAGTAAATGCCCCCAAGAATCCTTCAGTGTACAGGCCAGATTACACAGGAAGAGGCAATTCCATATGTGATAAAGAAATAAAGAAAAGGCTTTACAGATGTAGAATTGATTTTTGCATGATTTCTATCTGAACAGAGGAAGTAAAAGCAAGTTGATTTTGGATTTCCTTTTATCATGTAATATATTGCATAGGTTGAACATAAAAGCAATCAGCATATATAAGGCCAGTGTCAAATCCTGTCATCATGAAGATATCACATCACTGAAGAGCTGATGCAAGACCTAGCATATGTTTGTGAAAATCTTGTTTTACAAGTACCTCTTAGAATTACACTTGCATTCCCAACCTGTCCAAGTTCTGCATGTGTTTGTATGACCTTTCCTTCCCACATGGACACCCATGGATATTTTGGCATCCCTCCCCATGTGTATATTTTTCAAAGAATGTTATTTTGAGTCATGTGAATTCAGTGGTGGCTACTGACTTCCATGTCAGTGAAGGAATAAATACATTCCAAGTGGTAACTCACCCTTTAAAGAACAAGATAGTGAACCTATAATCAAAATAGATTTAGCAGCTTTGATAGAGTACTTAAAGTCTGGATTGAAAACTGGAGTGTTTGGATTTACTGCCACAACAGCATGGAAATCATCGGCCACCACTGTGGATATTTTCTCAAATACATTCATCATTTTGTCGATGCTTTAAGCCACCGGAATGCACTATGAGGTCTTGAAATGTTTAGATTTCTCAGGTAAGATGTGTTTCATCCCATTGTTAGTTCTGAAAGGAATGCAATAGATACCTTCACAGAAAAACAAAACAAAACAATTTACGGGTTTTTCTGGCTATGTGGCCATGTTCTAGAAGAGTTTCTTCCTGACATTTTGCCAGCATCTGTGGCTGGCAGCCTCTGAAGATGCCAGCCACAGATGCTGGTGAAACATCAGGAAGAAACTCTTCTAGAACATGGCCACATAGCCTGAAAAACCCACCAAAAACTATGGATGCCGGCCATGAAAGCCTTCTACTTCACAAACCAATTTACCATCTTTAACTTCAGCTTTCACATCTCCATGGCATGCAGTCAAGTGAGGTAACTATATAATTATAACCATTGTTGTTTTTGTTGTTGTGTGACTGCAAGTCATTTCTGACTTTTGGTGACCCTCAATTCTAATCTGCACTGCAGAAATAATGCTGTTTGAAAACATTTTAACTGCCATGACTCAATGCTATGGACTTCTCAGATTTGTAGTTCTGTGAGATAGTCTTCTCTGTCCAAGAGATCTGATTCTAGAACAACCTACAAATCCCAGAATTTCATAGCACTGAGACATGGTAGTTAAAGTATTGTCAAACTGCATTATTTCTGCAGTGCAGATCAGAGCTAAGGCAACCCTATCACAGGGTTTTCTGGAGCTTAAAGTGTTTGACTTGCCCAGGTTCACCGAGTGGGTTTTCATGGCCAAGGGGGATCCTGATCTTGGTTCCTAATCTGCAGAGTCATATGGCATCTATAGACGGGTGCTTTGATCCAGACTGGGCTCGAACTAGGAGTGCACGGGGGCTAAGCGTTTACATGCTCAGCAACTCTACCGCACACCCTGGTGCGCGTCTGTCCAGATGCGGCGCACCATGACAACGTCCATGCTGCACAGTGCCCAAACACTGCCATGCCACACAGACATCATCATGGCATGCAAGTGTACCAATGGCACGCCACACACAGCCTAAAAAGAACCCGCCAGGGAGTGGGTTCTTTTTTAGGCCTCCTGGAGGCCATAGCATTTGGTTGCTGTGGTCTCCATACGGATCAGAAAAGGGCAGCATCTCGCCACCCCTCTCCACCAGTCTGTCCAGCCCCATAGTTCAGTGCTCAAACTACTACACCACATGGGCTTTCATAGATATAATACATCCCTTTAAAAAGTTAAAATCAACCTTATTTAAAATGTATATTCATAAACTTTCACAGTATAGCCCATTATCAAGAATGCTGAAATAAAATCTGATTTTTAAAAGAATGAAACCTGGGAGAAAACAGAAATTTAATATCTATTATTTATCTCTTTAGAGAAGCTATATTTAAAAAGGAGGTGTGATAGAGCAGTGATACTCAAACATGATGGTCTGCAGATGGTGCCAGTCCATAAGTCATTGGCATCCTGTCCTGGTGAGTTTCTAGGAAAGAAAGAACTAATTGTAGTAGCCAATGGGAACAAATATGATGAAGGTCTCTAGCACTATTGAAAATAGTAGTAATTGCCAGTCCCTCACATCAGATTGCTTGAGAAACACAATATATGAAACTAGAAGAGAGCCTCAACCCCAGATGTCAAAGTTGAATATATATGGAAATAAACTATGCACTGCAGATATACCCCCAATCACATTCTTACAACAAATATAAAAGCTTCATCTAATCTTGGACACTTTGTGTTTGTTCTTTAAAAAAATTAATTCCCACAATTAATTAGAAAGAAGAAAATGAGACAAGCTAGTACTTCTTTTTTATCAATTGCTTTTCACCTGAGATACAATACGGAGCCCCAAGTACAAATAATTAGACTCAATCCATTAATTAAAGGTGTTTGTACAGTGACTTTGAACGTACTGTAAACTCTAATTGCATCTAGCAGCTGTAGTAATTTATCCCCCCCAAATCTCATCAATCCATCCTCTTACTTCATTAGACACTATGCACAGTAAAAGCATGACTAGTCCTGAAAGCATAATTTTTTAACCCTTGCAGGCCATAAATTTGAATAGGTGTTGTTACTGAATATTCTGGGAAGATGCTCCTTTAGGAAGTTATCAGGCTGGTCATCATTGTGCAAAAGCGCAGTGTTCCCAGGATTATCTGTGACAGGTGTCATGTTTTTCACTTAAGGTTCTGAGTTGTTGTTGTTGTTTAAAAACTTTTTATTTAAACAAACCCTGTGTCTCCAGATATAATACTAATTGATTTTGAGGTTCGACTAAGTTCCCAAAGTAATTTACTCTTTTAAAAAGGAGAAAAGGTTAACCACAGTTAGAGAGAGAGAGATGCAATCATCGCTATTTTACTTCTAATATTTTTTAACTGAGGAGCAGCAAATTTATGAGCTTTCATTTTTCAAATCCCACCTGCATAGTCTTCATGCCATTGGTTTGCAGTGGGCTACAAGACTTTGTACTTTCATATTATTTGTGCTTTGTGCTCACAAGACACTGAGATTTGTACAATTTTAACTCATCTTTTCAATTTGGGTAATTGTTTGTGCAGATTATTTAATTTATATAACTTTCCATCATAGACTAAAGTATGTTTCTGTGCATTTTTCCAATTACAGTATGTGCATTTTAGCTATTAGTATTTTAAAAGATGTTCATTGCTTTGTGCACCTTTTGCTTCTTGAAAATGCCCTGCAAGTGTTGTAAAGGTGTGAATGAATGATTTTCTCATTTTCTGTTAAACTATTTAGGTAATTGATCCAAAGTCAGTCCTTATCAGGTCCATATACAAAACTGTTTTTCAAGTGATATGAGCACTTATGGGGAGAAAAATAGGTTTGAGGGAGAGATCCCTTTCTAAAATTATTTTTCTGTTAAAAAATAGAGGGTCTAAAATTTGAAAAATTCTGTGGTCTTTCAGTGATTGGAGATTCGAAATCTAAACCTAAGACTAATTAACATTTAATTTTTTTTTTTAAAAAAACCCTTCTCTAGATGTTTATACTTCTTATCATACAGTTTAGCTAAAATGTCTTGGTGTTTAGTAGAAGGATGAGTAAAAATCAAGCTGGCACCTAAGTAACGTTTTTCTACACAATATATCTCAGATAAACAATACCTATGGATTACTTCAGGAAAGTAAGCAGAACTTAACAACCAATTCCAAAATGTCTGGACTTTTCAAAACCACAGCACTTTCTCACATCTTTACTAAATATATGTAATTCTTCATCACATTTCTGAATGTCCATCTTTCAAGAAATGTGATGTGGAATGAGAAAATTGAAACTGCAACTCTTATACCAACAGCAGTGATTAGTGATATCACACCTTTATCTTTCATGGATTATGAAGGTTAATTGTGTATCTGAATAAAAAAAAGTCATGCTTCAGTTCCAAATGAACATATGTGTTCTCTATCTCTTTTCCAGCCTAACCTTGACAAGTTCAAGAATTCAAAGAATCAGGTGGCAGATATTAGAATACTGGGCTAAAAGAAACAGCAGCATTACTATTCAGTCAATCCCTTGTGCACAGGTTTAGTGGAATGTGGCTTTAAAAACAATGACATTTACAATAGGCTACTCCATGATAGTAGAATGTTTTATTACAGTCCAGATATTTTTGCTACAAATCCTGTTAGGCTAGAGTAGACACCAGTTGTAGTCCAAAAACAGATGGATGATCAAAGAAAGCAAATCTAGATCAATTGAATGAGTTGTAGCAAGTTTTAGGATTGGGTGATCTCTCATCCTCTAGCCTACCCCCATTCAAAGAATCATAGAATCATAGAATGAGTTGGAAGAGACCACAAGGCCATCCAGTCCAATCCCCTGCCATGCAGGAAATCTAAATCAAAGCATCCCCGACAGATGGCCATCCAGCCTCTGTTTAAAGACCTCTAAGGAAGGAGACTCCACTACATTCCGAGGGAATTTGTTCCATTGTCGAACAGCCCTTACTGTCAGGAAGTTCCTCCTAATGTTGAGGTGGAATCTCTTTTCCTGGAGTTTGTATCCATTACTCTGGGTCCTAGTCTCTGGAGCAGCAGAAAACAAGCTTATTCCCTCCTCAGTATGACATCCCTTCATGTATTTAAACAGGGCTACCATATCACCTCTTAAACTTCTCTTCTACAGGCTAAACATCCCCAGCTCCCTAAGTCGTTCCTCATGGGGCATGGTTTCCAGACCCTTTACCATTTTAGTCGCCCTCCTTTGGACACGCTCCAGTTTCTCCACATCCTTTTTAAATTGTGGTGCCCAGAACTGGACACAATATTCCAGGTGGGGCCTGACCAGAGCAGAATATAGTGGAACTATTATTTCCCTTGATCTAGACACTACACTTCTATTGATGCAGCCTAAAATCGCATTGGCCTTGTTAGCTGCCGCATCACACTGTTGACTCATGTTCAACTTATGTTCTACTTGGAGTCCCAGATCCCTTTCACATGTAGTCTCATTCAGCCAGATATCCTCCATCCTATATCTGTGCATTTCATTTTTCTGCCCTAAGTGCAGTACCTTACATTTCTCTGTGTTGAAATTCATTTTGTTAGCCTTGGCCCAGTTTTCCAATCTATAAAGGTCATTTTGAATCTTGATCCTGTCCTCTGAGGTATTAGCTATTCCTCCTAATTTGGTGTCATCTGCAAATTTGATAACTATGCCCCCAATTCTGTCATCCAAGTCATGGATAAAGATGTTCAACAGCACTGGGCCCAGGAAAGAGCCCTGTGGGACCCCACTGGTCACTTCTCTCCAGGATGAAAAGGAGCCATTGTTGATCACTCTTTGGGTTCGGCTGGTCAACCAGTTACAAATCCATGTAACAGTTACCTTGTCTAGCCCACTTTCCACTAGTTTGTTTGCAAGAATGTCATGGGGAACCCTGTCAAAGCCTTACTGAAATCAAGATATGCCATATCCACAGGATTCCCTTCATCTAAAAAGCTAGTAATTTTATCAAAAAAAAAAAAAAAAAAGAGAGAGAGAGAGATTAGATTTGTCTGGCATGAATTCTTTATCTGAAACCCGTGTTAACTTTTTGTGATTATGGAATTGCCTTCTAGATGTTCACAGACTCTCTGTTTAATAGGTTCTAGAATCTTTCCTGGTATTGCTGTCAGACTAACGGGACAATAATTGTTGGAATCCTCTTTTTTCCCTTTTTGAAGATGGGGACAATGTTTGCACTCCTCTGCGCGCGCGCACACACACACACACACAGAAATTATGAGAGAGAATGGAAGCTTCCACTTTCAATTTAGATCCACAGTTCTGTTATCTCCAAACTCAGGGATCCAAGATTTGTTCTAACCTATGCTTCTGAATGCCTAGTCAGTAATAAATCATTCACTATCCATTACAAGTATTGTGAGCAAAGAAGTTGACCTACTATGCAAAGACGTGGGTGATGATGTCACTGTCATGGACCTCTCCCTGCTTTGTCCACCTGAGTACTCACTGCAGCATCAACCCAGATTGAGAAGCCAGGAGAGGGGGGAAATGCCATCAACCACAAGGATTCCCTGCCTCCCTCATGAGGAAACCCCTCCACTCCACAGAGCTTATTGCATGGATATTTAAATTAGTTTACCTCAATCCATCTTAACCCTTAATTCAGGCAGTCTCCTGATATTATTGCCAGCTTTCTGGCTCCAGTTTTGCTGCCCAAATACATCCTGGGCCCATCCTCACTTCCAGAGCTGCTCCTCACAGCTCTTTTCACATCTGGGAGTTTTTTGGCTTGAAAAAATGGCTGTTGGAGCCCTCCTGGAAGTGGAGATGGGCCTGGGATGTATTCAGGCAGTAAAACCAGAGCCAAAAACCTTGTGATGATATGAGGATGCCACCTGAATTAAGGGTTAAACCGGGATTAAGGTAATCCTTTTTTTTAGTATAAATCATAATTTCAAAATTTGGATAAAACATACGATTATCTGTATGCTTAAGAAGTTTCCTAGAGAGAACAACATGGGAGCAAAGTTGCAGAAAACTCCACAGCGTCTTCCTATTCAATAAAACTATGGGTTAGGTGTTCATCTTAACTGAAGCAAGGGGGGAATTTAGAGTCATTTTGAAATTTCCCCCCCATTTTTAGCATGATTTTTTTTATATATATCAGTCCAATTCGTCAGATGCAATACAGAGTTATACTAAAGCCTCAAGCTATTGAGTCTTCTTATTCAGGAATAAGGTCCAGCCACAAACCATGATGCCAATTTTTGTCTCCACGTCTACTCTGGGAGTGATATAACATCGCTCACAATGCTCTTCCACCAATGATATACACCATCCCATGCCAGCAATGCTTCTCTACATTCTATGTCAGATCAAGAAGACAGTCTCTTCACAACAGAATAAATGGATGCAATTCTGACCTTAGAAGTGGCAGTACCTAAAACCCAACTGCAGAGCATTTCAACCTTCCTGATATTCAATGCAGGATTTACAGGTCACAGTAATCAAACCCTGAATTATATTCACAAATTCCAGTCCATAAGCAAAGGTATGAATAAAAATAATGGTTTCATGGCAAACTGTATATATTAATACATGAATCCCGACTACTGTATATATAACAAAAGAAATCTCAGAGAAAGGAACTTATTTTTGGTAAGCCAGATGTATTGCTTTCATGCAGCAACATTAACTGATCATGGTAAAGAACTGACAGACCGGTATCACCCCAGGCAACCCTTTGAAGACTGAGGGTGAGGGTCCCAATTTCCATCTTTCTGGGTCCTGTTGACATTCTATCCCACTCCTACAACTATATAAATATGATTAATAAACTGAAGCTTTAATATTACTTTGTATTATATCTGAAGACAATAGAGCTTATTGCATTACTCCTGGGGATGTGATGGGGTGGAATGAAAGGGAGAGGGATGGGAACGGAAGAGGGCAAGGGACAGATTTTATCGCACACCGGAATGACAACGATGATGACAGATGTTCCCATTTCATTCCCGATCCATCCCAGAGGAGGCAGTTTTCAGGAACGCTTCTGATCAGTTCCTGAAAATTACCTCCTCTGGGATGGATCGAGAATGGAGTGGGAACTTCCAGCAGCGTTTCAGAGTGCGGTAAAATGCATCCCTTGCCCCTTTCCATTCCTGCAATACGATAAGCTTACTAGACTGATAGCCACAAAATCTCATGATAAAACAAAGATCAATTAATGTTCCATGTGCTGCTAGGTTCCTTTTCTTCCCTTCTTTTTCTCTTTCCATTTTAAGATGCAACAGACTAACACAATTGCTTCTTTGGAAACTTCTGAACTGAGTCATTCAGTCCAGTTCTGCACTCCACTCCAGGGTTTCAGAAATCACAAGGAGGATTGTTTGTTTCAAAACTTCTGCATGAGAAAGGCCATCTGCGTGTAAAATAAAAACAAAAAACCTTTACCAGCCTATCTTTGTGAAAATTAGAAATACTGTTTTTGCCAATTATAATATTCAAAGTAAACTTTATCCCATGTTTCTTATATGCAAATTTGAACTGATTTGCTTAATTAGCATATTCATTGTTTATTTTCAGTGGAAACATCTTTTCCCTAAACATTTTCAAATGAAAGTCAAAAATTCATAAGTTGTTCTATCTTCTACTACATGGTAGCAAAACTCTGTAGGCAATGTACTCATAAAACATTTTCGGCATGCTTGTGCATTGCTTATTCCATTCTCGTTCTGCATGGAGAACTCTTGTTAATGTCAATGGAGGTTTTGAGCTAAAATGTGGAGTAAAATATGCTCCAGAGAGTTCTCTTTAGTGGAGATGGGCAAAAGTTCTTAGAACATTTAATCAGCAAAATCCCCCTATTTGTAAATATTAATTAAAACCATTCAAATTAAATACTCTCACAATTATACTTTTAGATGGAAACTATGACTATAGGAAGCATTTTATTCTCACAAACAAAAAGGTTATAATGAATACTAATGAGGTCCTGATGCCTTTGAGTGTTTGGGATTTGAAGTTCTGTTGTGATCAAGACCTTGCTTTTGTCACCAAACAGTTCAAATAGGCAAAGAGGTAAATATTTGAAAAATTACCAAAATGTTCTCCTTTATGTTCCCAAACATTATAGTATTTGAACTGAGGCTGGACACATTTCTTTATATAGGGGTTAACCTCCATGAAAAAAAAAGAAAGAAAGAAAGGAGGAGAGCATATTGATAGTAAGAATAACTTGTTGTATGCCTTCAAGTCAGTTTTGACTTAATGATAAGGCAAACCTATCATAGATTTTTTCTCTGCAAGTTTCTTCACAGAGGTTTGCCATAGCCATCTTTTGAGACTGACAGACAATGACTTGCCTAAGATCACTCAGTGGGTTTCCATGGCTCAGCAGGGATTTGAACCCTTGTCTTCAACTGTCTTACTCCAATGCCCAAACCATCACACCATGCTGGTCCTCAAAAAATAACTACTTTGTCTATTTTAGGGATGGTGCAATAAAGCAAATGGATTGTACTCTACCCAAACCTACTGTGGTTGTATATGTGACTATTCAGTCTACAACTAATAGCAGTAAAGCAATAATACACTTCTATTATGCCAAAGGAGGTAAGTTTACATTTATTGCATTTATATCAGGTTAAGGTACTACCCAAACTGTTGTCTGGCATTCTACTGTGGATTTTGGATTTCTCTCCACTAATACAATAGGTCTACTCAACCTCCCTTAGGAAACTGTTTGGAGTGCCTAACAGTGTTCCACCAGCAATCTTACATATGAGAGCTGGTTGTGAATTGTTAGATTGTACTACATGGAAATGGGATATTACAGCATTTGGATATTGGCTGAAACTCATTTTTTAGTTTTGCAATCCCAGAAAGGGGTTATGACAAATTTATGCAGAAAATTACATAGAGATTACAACTGTTCAAAGCTGTTAAAGAAAAATTTCAGACATTAGGTCTCCCAGACAGCTTCCTTCTTACACTTAGCTTGTCCACACAAAAGTTGATTCTTGAGCAGTGGATTAGGGACATTGATACTCAGTACTCATTCTTTGTGCATTCCACCAACTCCTCTGTTAATTTAGTCTTATTATTTAATCTGATGGTGCAAAATATTTAGAAAATTTAACCATCCCAAAATATCACTGGGAGTTTAGCAAAACCAGGTTTAATGTAATCTCATATTAGAAGGTAAGTTTCATCAAAGTGATTATAATGAATGTGTGTCTCCTTTTTATAGGAATGACAGAACAAGGTTAACAATTTCATTATTATGTAAATTTCCAGGAAGGCCTCTGGAATGATACTTGAGATATCTGCTAAAAATACCCCCCCAAAAAAAAAGAAAGAAAGAAAGAAAGAAGAAAGAGAGAGAGAGAGAGAAAGAAAGAAAGAAAGAAAGAAAGAAAAGGGAGATAATGGAATAGGTTGCAAAGTTCTTCCTCTCTGCTATCAAAACATGTAGTGCAATACTGAATAGTTGATAATATAGGGAGCAGATAAGGATTAACAATATAAAATCTGTAAACAAGAGACTTTATCTTCAGAATAAAATGAGCACATTAGCAGCTGGTTTACACAGCATAATTTTTATGACTATTAAAACATTATTATTATTATTATTATTATTATTATTATTATTATTAAATATATTTTAATACATGCCATATTGTGTAAAAATGTTTATATTTATATTGTTATTTTATAGCATATTTACATGTTGTTTTAATATTGCTGTGTTTAATTGTTTATTGCCTCGTGGACTGTGGAATGCAATAAAGGCATTGACTGACTGATTTTGCTACAGTAAGCAAGGTAAACTGCTTCCAGATTTTCTCATTGATCATGCACAAAATATGAAACAAAGAGGAAAAGGGGAAAGCAGATAAGCCTCACTCTCCAGCCCCCTCACCCAGCATGTTAAATAGGTCCCTAGGTTTGGCCATCCAAATCAAAAGAAAAGTGGAGACCAGTGAAATACAAAGATGATCCCTGGTTATATTTTGGAAGATGCTTACAGGTGATTATAACTACATTATATAGTTGTTGTTGTTGTTGTTATTGTTGTTGTTGTTGTTATTATTGTGTACCTTCAAGTCATTTTTTATTTATGGTGACCCTAAGGTGAACCTATCATGGGATTTTTCTGGCAGGTTTCTTTAGAGGGGATTTGCTATTACCATCCTTTGGGGCTGAGAGTTTGTGACTTGCCCAAGATCACCCAGTAGGTTTATATGGCTCAGCCAGGATTCAAACCCTGGTCTCCAGAATTGTAGTCAGTGGTCAAACCACTACACCATGCTGGCTACCAGATCAAGGTTTACATGACCTAATTGTTCTGTTTCACATTCACATGGTTAGTTATGAATAAAAAGATTTCTGAAGCATGTTCAACTGTTCTTATCCCCAGTGGTACTAGGGGGTGCAGTGGTGTGGACCACACTGGGTGACACTCCAGAGGGGGTGTCACCTGATTGGGTAGTACATCCTGGTGGGAGTGGGTGGTTTCTGTCCTGGCTCTGCACAGTGGGACATGTGAGACAAAGAAGGCTGGAGGGAGGGGGCTGCCTGCCTTCCAGGACTCAGAAAGTCGAGGGGAAGGCCAAGTGTGCCCAAACCTCACTGTCATGGCACCATTCATGGCAGCGAAGTATGGAGAGTACCCTTTTGGCCCTGTCCTCCAGAAGCTCTGCTTCCCAGAAGCCCCCACCTTCCTGCATCAGGTGGCACCCCAGACTGCGAGACCACTGCCTACCCCTATTCCCACATTATTTCTGCCTCTAGTACAAAATTTTCTGTTGAAGTAAAGTCCAGGAACACATTTATTTAATTAACAGAGGCATATCTGTATTGTTTCAGTATATGTGCAATTAATGTGTTTAACCAGAGAGTAGCGTCACTTCGCCCATGATCAACTCTCTTTCTAATGATTTTTCCTATTAAGATGTTTGAATGAATATGGATGGGCTTAAAGCAGTGAAAGGGGTGGGGAGGCATCTTTCCCCATGTCTCTGCATATTCCAGGTCTACTTCTGTGCTGGTGATCCATGGTGCAAGCAAGGTAGAGAGGGTATTGTTTCCAGTATTTTTGTTCTGTTCCTGCCAAACCACCAAATTTTGGGATAGGTCACCCACACACACTTGGACCATGAACTGTCTTTGCCTAGATGTCCTTCTCAGATGCAACAGTCTGAAGCAGAGCCAGAATGCACAGGGGATGAGGTTTGCATGTTCACCTTCATTTCCATTCCAAACCTCATGAATTCTCTTGAATAGCTAGGGCTCAAATGTTTTTTAAAAAGAGATGTATAACCTTTTCAGACCTGAGGGTCACACACAAATGGAATATACACATTTATGCAAGCAACTAACTTTCCTTGTGTGAGAATGAATGGCATTCTATCAACTCTTCCCCCTGCACTGAAAAAATGATATGTATGAAGATATCTGGTAGAAGGAAAGGTCATCATACATTCCATCTTATCCTTCAGAGATATATGAATCCAGCAATAATTAGATG
>NC_056525.1:228844773-228876631 GCF_019175285.1 Sceloporus undulatus
GTGGTGGAGAGGGGTTGGCTGGGTGGCAGGAGGATTATTTTATTTCCAAGCTCTGTGTGAGCCATGTGTTACCATTTAGCAAGCCACTACAGTAGTAAAAAAGGCAGGAAGAATTTATTCAAAGTGGAACACTTTCTCTATGTTAAATGGTTATTATTATTATTATTATTATTATTATTATTATTATTATTAACAATGTCACTCTATTCTGCTTTGGTCAGGGCTCACATGGAATACTGTCTCCAGTTTTGGTCAGCACAATTCAATAAGGATGTTGGCAAACTTGAACTTGTGTCCAGAGGAGGGTGACCAAAAAGGTGGAGGGCTTGGAAACCATACCCTGTGAGGAGAGACTTAGTAGCTGGATATGTTTAGCCTGAAGGAGAGATGGTTAAGAGAAGAGAGGTAAGTTTACCACACAGGGCTCCAGGCACAGAAGGAGAATGGTACAAAAGGGGCCGGGATGGGAAGGAAATGAGTGGGGGGGACATGCCTTTTACTGCATACAGGAATGTCCCCATTTGTTCCATTCCCAATCTGTCCCAGAGGCAATTTTTGAGACTGCTCTGAACAGAAATGGGTTGCTCCCTATCGGGCCTGTATCTGAAACATCAGCATTATGTTCTGTAGCCCAGATGCTTTAATTTAGTAAAAGGATTAAATGAAAACAATATGTCCCATGTGTATGACATGATTGTGGATGTGAAAGAAGAAGACAAGAAGAGCAAGCAAATATATTATGCTAAGTACCATGGCTTAAAACAGTTTCTCCCATCTGCTTATTGCTCTTAATTGCTGTTTTTATACTCAGCATCATTACTGCATTTCAATGGTCATAGCTACTTCACTGGAGCTCTCTGCTGTTTAATAAAGAAACTACATTTTGGGCAGCTTGACCCATTTCCTCCTTACTTGCACACTTTTCTCTTTTTTCAAGAGATTTTTTCCCCAGGTGGAAACAGAGACATATGCCTCTCTTCCAACATAAGTCATCATTCATTACCAGTTTCATGCTACATATGCATGCTGGAAACCTCAGTACTAAAAACAGAAGTCTTTTCACCATGAAAATGTCAATTCTTTACATTGAAAACCATTCACCAAAGGAGTATTCATAGTGCAAAAATAAAACAGTTTGATACCACTTTAAATGTCATGGCTCCATCTTGTGGAATATTGGGATTTATAGTCTGGTGACAAGCCAGAGCTCTCTGACAGACCAGGCTGAATATCTCAGCAAACTACAAATCCTGGGATTGCACAGGATTGAGCCATGACAGTTATAGTGGCATCAAACTACTTTATTTCTGCAATGTGTAAGAGCTGTAAGAAAACCACAGTAGTGTGTTATACAACCTGCCATCATGCATTTAGAATTAATTCAACAAGAAGACCTGGACTACTTTTTCCAAGTTTGCCTTAGGATTTTTATAAGTCAGAAATGACTTGAAGGCACACAGCAGCAAAGTAACAAGCATGTAAAATGTATAGCTAGTCAATATGTTGGAGCCCTGGTGGCACAGTGGTTAAATACCTGTACTGCAGCCATTCACTCAAGACCACAAGGTTGCGAGTTCAAGACCAGCAAAAGGGCCCAAGCTCGACTCAGGCTTGCATCCTTCCGAGGAGGGAGCTAAAATGAGTACCCAGACTGTTGGGGGCAAATTAGCTTACTTGCTAATTAGCTTACTTGCTGTTCACCGCTATGATCTTTGGAATAGCGGTATATAAATAAAACAAATTATTATTATTATTATTTTTAATATTGTATACAAGCATTTACATGGATATTCAAGTAGAGAAATGAAGAATGAATCTTAAATACTCAGATACATCTACTTGCTCTAATATGCTAACAAGTCATCTCTAAAAGAAAAAAAAAATAGATTAAAACGAGGCAATTATTCAGCAAGGACTCGCACCCTAAACTAAGCAGCATATTTTATAAACAGGGAAAGAAAACTTTTTTAATTGATAAAAATAATTCAAACAGGTTGATTCATGAAGGTGAATCCATGCCTACTTATTTCTGTGTCAAAGAAGAATTTTAAATAGGCTCAGCCAATCCAAAAAAGTTCCATAGAATCTCACTGCTGATGCTTTTATTTCAGAGGCAAGGGGCTCAAAAATATCTGTTGTACTTTGCTTCTGTGCTTGCATCATGCATGGCATCTTTATTTATAGAACTAAAATAATGTGTTATGCCCCTTGCTGAAATGGCAGCTTCAGCATTAAATAAGTTTAATCATCACCCACACTAAGTGTTCAGATTCTTCCTAAAGAACTGGGATTCTTTCTGGTTGATTTCCACATTGTTTCTGTCTCATTTACAAAGCTGTGTACATTTGGAAATAATTTTTTTAAAATTGTGAGCCACTTTTCTCTTTAAAATGTTCAGAGTGCTATACAAAACTAAGGAAACAAACGAACAAACAAAACCCCTAAAAGCTGACACCAATGTATTCAGGTAAACAAAAAAACTAGTGCATCTGGATTTAGAAGATATGCAAACTATATGCACCTAAATAGCCAAAAGACACTAGATTCTGGTTTAGAAGGTAAGCAGGGTCAGCCTCAGTTAGTATTTGAATGGTAGACTGCCAAGGACATGTAGGCTATATTTCAGATGAAGGAATTTGTAAAAACACCTCTGAACAGTCCTTCCTTAAAAATCCCTATGAAATTTGTGGAGTCACCATAAGTTGCCAGTTGACTTGAAAGAACACACACAGTGCAGATAAATATAGCATGTTTACTTGCCCATAAAGCTTTAAGTTTATTTTTCCATTAATTTTGTATAGCACCTTAAACATTTTAAAAAGAAAAATGGTTCACAATTTTTGAAAATGGGTGCATTGACCTGGGTTTGCCTTACCATCAGGCAGAGTAAGGCAGTTGCCTCAGGTGGCAATTCTTGAAGTGTTAAAAGTGGGGGCGTAGTTTTGGAGCAGGGAGCAAACCTCTTGGGTGTCATGAGGCCTTGGATTTCATCATTTTTCCCATTGCTGTTATGTCTCAATCCTGCTTTGGACTGTTGTTTTTTGTGTCCACGTATGTTTCATGTGAAAATGCATATCTATATTTATGTGCATTTTCCAAGCTATCTAGACTGGTACACATTTTTAAAAAATGTGTATTTTTGGTGCTCTTTTTCCAAACATACATTTCACCACTGAATTAAGTAATTTGGTGGACACACCCTTTCAAATGTGCTTTGCTTTGCATTTTGGTTTAGAAAGTACAAATTTTGTAGGCTTGCATTGAATGTGAACTAATTTATCACCCCTCCCTCCCTGGAACAAATGAGGTAACTCAGAGGATGTACAGATTGGCGATAAAGGGCAACCTGGGGGCGGAGTGCATGACATCCAAACAACACATGCCCCAACTCTGCCCCCATGCTTTCATGAGCCGCACTACATGGCGGGCCGCATCACATGCTCCTCTGGCACTGCATCCAGATGATGCAGTGCCGAAGGAGCACAGAAAAGTTGTGGAACCAGCAGCTATGGTGCCATTTCCATGGCTCAGAAAAGAGACACTTTTTGTGCCATGGAAAGGCCATATTGAGGCCATGGCAACTGCACGCCGTAGCCCCAATCTGCCAAAGAAAGAGGTGACTGCAGGCTGCCCTTTAGGGCTAGTCTGTACAGCCTCTCACTCCCCACAGTTGTAGTAGAATAGCTTTTTTAACTCATGTGTTGAGCTGAAATTCAAATGTCAGTCCAGTTGATGTCTGTAAATAGAAAAGGAAGACCTTGTCCTTCACTTCAGGGCACAAAATATTTTGGGACAGCCCTGCTCTGGGACTTTTCTGCTCTGCTTATTTGTAGCCATATGATTCCACTTTAAATGCCCTACAGAAACCTGGGGTTTGTAAATTTGCTGTGGTATCACAGGTCTCTGGCTAAAAGTGTTACATATTCTTCCCTCAACTTCAAATCCCAGGACTCCATAGGATGCATTCATGACAGTTAAAGTAGAATCATATTGCTATAGTTATGCAGTGTAAAAGGGCTCCCAGGACAAGTGCAAAAGATACTGAATTGGGATGATTCAGCACAGTTATAATTCATCTCACGTTAACAGTCTGTTTCGGACTACCATTCATGGCCATTCATTCCAGTCATGTCATTCAGGGAAGAGGATCACCTGTATGTTTATCTATGCTGTTTTTCCTAATAAAAATATTCTGATTTATCAAACATTTAAGCTTATTTTAGTGAAGAAGTAAAAGATGTTCCAAAATGTTCCAAAATGCCATGGAAAGAAGCTGCATCAAGACACTTTAGAAGCAATAAAATGGTGCCATAGCAGGTAACGAAATAGTTGAGAGAAATTATCCATAGATTATTGTGAGTACTAAAGACAAAAGAAATGCAAATAATGGAATATAGAATGGACCAGACTTTCATAAATGAAAACACGTGGAACCCTAAAGTGAACAAAAAAATATATACACACCTACCAAATGCATCTCATTTATGTGTGTTGTGATACTAGATCCCATCTTATCACCTCATTTTTCTTTCCCTGACCTGTTTCCACTATCTTCATTGTATAGCTGTTAATGTCAACCTAATAATGCCAATAGCAACCTCAATTGCTGTTCATTCACCATTTAGTTTCAATAATGCATGTAAGGATATTTATATTACAAACATTCAACCATTGTTGTCATTTGATATTAGCTATTAAAATTATGCAAGCTGTGGTTTTTAATTGAGCATAACCACTGACAATTCTAGAATTTTAATTATGTGGCCTTCTATGACTCCCTTGTGTATGGAGAAATGTAAGTAACTTGATATTGCTGATTTTGTGCTAGCTGCTCATGCATCAACCTTATGAAAAAAGCTGAGGGAATCAAAAGGGATTGGGAGACAGGGACTAAACAAGACTTAAGCAAACATTTATGGAGGCTATTATGGTGATGTTTAATTCTGTGCAGACCCATCACTGGGTCTATTTAATAAATTTGCTCCTTTAAAGGGAAGACAATTTATGGAAACAGTAACCGTAATTAGCTAACAACACAGTTCATATGCTTAACCTTGTGTTTTTTTTTTTATAAAAAAAGTAAATTCTACTGTCAAATTTATTACCATGTAGCACATATGATATTCTGAATTAATATGAAAAAAACACATAGAGAGATGGCTATTGATACTGATTACTACTTATTTTTATTGACATCTTTGGTTTGCCTTGGGTGTGTAAATGAAATTTGATTGTAAATGAAATTTCTTCATCTTCAAATGGATAAAAGAGAAACAAGACCAGAGTGAAAATGTATTCCAGAAAGACAAGTCTACTTTCTTTGAATGCAGCTTCAGTACATTTTTCATAGGATTATGACAAGTTCAGTTACTTAATTATAGAATAATAGAATTGGAAGAGACCACAAAAGCCATCCAGTCCAACCTCCTGCCATGCAGGAACTCACAATCAAAGCATCCCTGACAGATGACCATCCAGCCTCTGTTTAAAGGCCCTCTGCTTTATTTTTTAATGAATGTACTGAGCTGATACATGGAGTTGATTTGACTCTCTTGTTCAGTTTGAGAGGCGATTTCACCCATGTTTTCTGGGTTATTAAGGACCTTAAAGGAATGTCTGAAAAAAGTCTGTACTTCTAAAGTATGTATGCCTAAATTTGAATGGATACAAGATTTAAGAGTTGTTGAAAACACATGTAGTAATGACACTGCTTCTCAGAAAAAGACAAAGAACATCATGCAGTCTGTCCCACTGCATGAGTTGGAAGTACAAAACAGACAGACCAGTTTGTCACAATGGATCAGAAGGGTGGTGTTTTTTATTTTGTTTTTTTGAGGCAGACAGAATTAGAACCCATAGGTTGAAATTGCAGGGAAGCAGACTTTCTTGAGTCATTAGTGAGAACTGCTTGGTAGCAGAACAGTTTACTTAGAAAGGTGATGTTTTCTTCTTTTTTGGAATTATTTCAGTCAAAGCAGAAGGCCATCTGTCAAGGATTCCATAAGCTACGTCTTGCATTGAACTCGTGGTTGGAACAAATGATGTCAATGGGACTTGCAACTCTCTGTTTCTACAGTGATCTATTGTATGATTTTAACTGAAACATCTTCCAAGTGAAAATTCCCACTGTATGAATATATAATAGCTGAGATTTTGACATTTTATAGTGGGTGGAACCATGCATTTGTCCAGGATAAATTGTTTACTTTTTTTTCTATGTTAAAAATAGATTTCTCTGTATTAATGAATATTGTTTTAATTTGTTTAAACATATATGGAGGAAGGTCAGGATATAATAATACAATTTTCTTAATGAAAACCAATATGTGGGAAAATCTAATGTAACCCCACCCCATTGGTAGACTTGTTAGAACTTAGCAGAGACTTGGTTTATGCTACGCAAGAGTATTGTTGCATTTAACTCAATGTAAATCAACATTTGAATAGAACAAGGAAAGAGCAATATCTGGCAGAAGATCTTTCTGCATATATTTGATACTGAGAATATATAAAAGTGGAACATAACTTTCAAGTTTAGTAATAGTGGGATTTATTTTCCCTGATTTACACATTCTTTCCTAAAGGCACTAAGGTAAAAAAAAAAAAAAACCTGTAGTAACACTCACTCCTTATCTCACTTTCAGTAACTGTATCCATCTACAAATTCTTCCCAATAGTATTATAGACTGGTAGCCTCCATGTGTCCTGCTTTTCTACAGCCAGGAAGTCCTTTTTTTTTCATCAGGGAAAGCATAACACTCATTTGCCTCACAATGAAAATGCACACAAATGACTATGGTGTGCTACTATCCATAGTGATAGCAAACTTTTACATGGAACACTTTGAAAAGCAAGCCCTGGAAACAGCACCGAAAAAGCCCTCAACTTGGTTCCGATACGTGGATGACACTTTTACCATTTGGAGCCAATAAGAAGATCTGGCTGTGTTCCTGAACCATCTGTACAACATCCACCCCAACATCCAATTCACTATGGAAAAAGAAAAGGAAGGAACACTGCCATTCTTGGATGTCCTAGTCATCTGCAAACCAAACCAACGTTTGGGTCACACAGTATGCAGAAAACCCACACATGCAGACCGATAGCTGCACAAGAACTCCAACCATCACCCAGGACAAAAAAGAAGCACAATCAAAACATGGGTAGACCGAGCAAAACACATCTGTGAACCTCACTTCTTGGGAGATGAATTGAAACACTTGGACCAGGCTCTACAGGCTAATGGTTATTCCAGCTCAGACATCAGAAGGGCTGTCAGGCCCAGAAAAACCCAGAGGAGTGAAGACAAGCAGCCACCAAAAGGGAAGGTATTTTTACCATACATCAAAGGAGTCACAGACAGAATAGGCAAAGTGGTGAGGAAGCACAACCTGCAAATGGTTTACAAACGGACTAAGAAAATTCAGCAAATGCTTCGCTCAGCCAAGGACCAGAGAGACCCTCTCACAGCCACAGGAGTTTACCGCATACCATGCAGCTGCGGACAGGTCTACATAGGGACCACCAAACGCAGTGTGCAAACCAGAATCAAGAAACCCGAGAGGCACTGCAGACTGGACCAGCCAGAAAAATCAGCAGTAGCAGAACATGCCACAAACCATCCTGGGCATAAAATACTGTTTGAAAATACTGAAATTCTGGACCATGCCAACCACTACCATGTCAGGATGCACAGGGAAGCCATTGAAATCACAAACACCTGGACAATTTCAACAGAAAAGAGGAAACCTTTAAAGTAAACAAGGTTTGGCTACCAGTCCTGAAAGACAGCAAGATAAAGACTCAACAAATGCAAATGAGAACTCTCCCAGCAGACAATGAGCTCTATCAAGCAGACATTAATCCTCTTGTGCAGACCCTCACACCCTAAGGCCTGCCATTAACACAAACAATATACATGCAAATCACTCCTGCCTTTCCAGGTCACATATATATAGCCAAGTCCTTTCCAGGTAAACATTCTCTGAAGATGCCAGCCACAGATGCTGGTGAAACATCAGGAATAAACTCTGCTAGAACATGGCCACATAGCCCAAAAAACCCACAAAAAACTATGGATGCCGGCCATGAAAGCCTCCGACTTCCCAATATCCACTTGGAATGCATCCATGACATTTTGCTGTCATTGCACCCACACCTACCAAAAATTACCATAGAATGATACTATTCAAAAATGTCTGCCAGGAAACTAGTAAGAAATTCTCCTTTTATCTCCCAAAATTTTCCCACCATGTTTCCAAATGTTCTTATTTTGCCATCTTATCCCATAACTTCCTACATTGCAGCCACTCCCAAATGCTGAAATGACCTCCAGTTTGGAGATTTTCTTATTTCAATTTGTTCAAACAGAAGAGACATCTCAGTTGTATCATGCTTTTGTGATATATTTCATGTCATAGGAGACAAACATATGGAAGAAAGTATGAATAGCTCTTGTGGTATAGCTGAAAATTGTCTTATAGTATCATTAGTACATCACAATACAGTTGGCTGGTATTTTTCTTGCCATTATTCTTCATGTCAAATAAAATGCTATATAAGCAGCACTACAGCCAATGGCAGTACACATTCAAGTGTAAAAATACTATAGTGTTCAAACCAGCCCTATAAATATCATATTGATATACATAGCAAAATGATGACTAATATATTATGCAAAGTTCCAAAAGAAATGAATGGCAGATCTTAAAACAACCTTGAATCAGACTGAATCAGAACCACTTTAGAATGCCATCTGGTGGTACCTCATATAATGACAAAATTATCTGAAGGATTTTTATGGAATTTTACTGTATAGTATGAGAGCCAGCATGGCTTCGTAGTTCAATTTTGGACTACGACTCTGGAGACCAGAGCTCAAATCCCAGCTGAGCCATGAAACCCACTGGTTGGCCTTTGGCAAGTCACACTCTTTCAGCCTCAGGGAAAGGCAATGGCAATTGGCAAAACCCCTCTGAACAAATCTTGCCAAGAAAACCTCATGATAGGTTCACCTCGGGGTCACCATAAGTCAGAAATGACTTGAATGCACAACAACAAACTGAACAAACTAAGGCACGTTACAGACCGCCCAAAACGGGTGGTCTGCCACTGCCAGTTGCTGTGTCCAGGAACCGCAGTGGCCAAACCTCATGGTTCCCGGGCGCAGCCAGAAAGAAGCACCAAAATGGTGCTTCTTTCTGGGCCTCGGAAGTGGCGCCGCAAGGCGCTAGTCACGCACTCGCGGCGTCACTTCTGCAGTGTGACGTCCGGATGCTATGCATCCGTGACTTCAAAATGGCGGCCCCCATGTGGATGGGCGCCGCCATTTTGTATGGACTCAGTCCGTACTAGGGTTGAGGGGCGTCAGGAAGTGATGCCCCTTCTCAGCCCTAGCACGCCCCTTTGGTGCGTTTGTAACACGCCCAAGAGCTAAATACCCTAAAGTTAAGAGATCCTGTCTGACCTTGAATGCTAAGCAGGGTAAGCCCCAGTTAGTACTTGGATGGTAGACTGCCAACAAATACCAGGTGCTATGGACTATATTTCAGAGCAAGGTATTTAAAAACCCACCTCTGGGTATTCCTTGCTATGTCCTCACCAGTTAAGACTGTGATGGTGATGGGATTGAGAAAAAAACTTTCCCCTGTAGATTTTAAGATTCTAACTGGTTTGAATAGGGAGATTTGGTCTTTTAGATAGTTTAGACCAGTGGTTCCCAACCCATGGGTCACAACCCCTTTGGGGGTCGAACATCCCTTTCACAGGGGTCACCTGGTTGGGCTCACCCCTCCTGTCCTCCTCCTCCTGCAGCCCACCTTCTCCTCCTCCAGCACCTCCTCCAGGGTGGCAAGACCTCCTCTAGCCCACTGCTGCTGCCACCTTGATTGCATGGGGCTGAAGCTGGCTTTCACCTTAGGGCCACCATAATTTGGAAATGACATGAAGGTACAAAACAACAAGGTCAAAAACAGCATTTCAATTTGTCCCAAGAAATGAACTGGTAGCCAGTGAAGCTGTTTTAATAAAGGAGTTATATACTTCCAGTAACTGTGTACAGTCAACATTCTGTATGCAGCACTTTGGACACATTGAAGTTCCAAATGCAGCCTCATGCAGAGTGCATTACAGCAGTCCAAATAGAATACAATCAAAACATGTGCCACTGTAACCAAGTATGACATCTCAAGAAGTGGATGCAGCTAGAACATTAGTTTTTCCTGTGCACATGCACTCCTGGCTAGTGCTGAAATCTGGGCATCCAGGCTCAGAGCTGAATCCAGGAGAACACTCGATCTGCCAGTGTTCATCTATCATAGGCCAGATCTCTATGCTGTGCTTTATCTTTTGCCTGATGAGGAGCACATCTATCTTGTATGAATTAAGGTTTCATTTCTTTGTCCTCATCCCATCCATTACTGACAGGAGACATTGGTTCACTATAGAGACAGCTTCTTAAAATCAGGAGGAGAGGAGAGCTAGAGCTGGGTGCCACCCTCATACTGTTGACACAGAACACCAAAACTCTGGAAGACTTCTCCCAGTAGTTTCACAAAGATGTAAAACAGCAACAAAATGTCATGAAATCACAGCTGTTGTGCAAGGTCTGTTGACCTTTCAGGGGTGCATATTTAGAAATTTTTACAACACTTTTCCTTCCTACTGTCACATATAAAACAAAAGCACATCTTTGATACTTGCTTCCTTCTACCCTGTTTCTCTAGCTCATTTTTATTTAATTTTAGAATATGGGACTTTAAATAAACAATTTAGCTGAAGAATGGCATAAAAATGATGAGATTATTGTTATCCTGGTCTTTTTCATGAGAAGATGGGAGGTTTTATTTGACAGTACTATATTATATAGTTTATTTTGATTATGTGGATTGTGTTTAATGGTAGCATGCCTAGGAGATAACATTTAAAGCTCCCACTGAATTGTAAAATAAAACAATAAATTATGTCTACATTTGTTGCAGCACAGATCTTAAATTTCAGCATGAAATGTAATTTATGTCATCCCTGGTGTTATGTAAATCAATATACCAGTTTCAGGAAATTGTTTAAATACTTCAAAAATAATTCTGCACCCTACTACTCCATCTTCAGGAGAAGCAGTGGTTCAGTAAACAATTAGAATTTGCGTTTTCCCCAAATGGGACAGTATTAGCTATGCTAAATTAATTTGATACCTTACTCTTAAGATTCATTAGACCAGGAAACTGGTAAGAGACATGTATTTGGTATAAGGTCAACCTGTGTAAATTTACAGCGCTATATAAATAAAGGTTAATAATAATAATAATAATAATAATAATAATAGCAATATAAAGATAGCAAATTTCTCATCCTTGATGAGAAGGACATGATAACACACTGTGACATCCTGCTGAAAATCAGCAACTGTAGCAAAGTTTTTCACCTCCTTCAAGAAAGTGAAACACAACATACTGCCCTGTCAGTTTCTGCACAATTTACACATGAAGCCACTGTGCTAAACTCCCCCCCCCAAGTCTTTCTTAAGCAAAGCACATAGACACTCAGCAAGCAAAGGAGTAATATTGATCAAAGTGACAAACACATCTAATGCTTCTGCTTTTAAAAAGTCAATGCAACAAAACATCAGCAATCATTTTATGCATAAAAATCATTTATTGAATGCTGCTGACCTTACTGAGGTTCAAAATGATGTGGGTAATGGAAAAGAGGCAACTGAGGAGGCAAAGCCATGGCTTTAAAAATACCTATATACTCTCAGTATGCAGAGATTGCTAGGCAGAAGATAGTCCCCTCTATTCCATCCTGGAGGAAACAATCCCCTTCCCGCTGTCCCTAAATAACCCATTTTAAGGCCAAAGGTATTGCACAGCAAATAGCAGCTGATATTCTTCATGGAATAATAAAGACAGAACTGTGTCTTGTATCATATATGTTCTCTTTACTCCACATTTCTTTCTTTTTGGATTTATTTAGTGTATAAGAGATTCAGTATTAATAGATTAATATCAGCTGACACTTCTACATACTTATCTATATACTATTATAACTGGAGCCTTAGCTCACAAATCTAACAAATAGTAAAACTTCATTTTGTACTTTACTATGAGAGTTGTATGCTAGAGGCAAGAATTTGACCTTTTTCCTTTCTTTGATGTATGTGCAAGATGGATATTCAGTCATATGAGATTCATTTGCTGTGATCAAAGATAAACAGATATGCTACCTTATTGTGCTCAAAGGAATGAGGTTTAGACGAAGACACGAGTTTCAAATCTTCACCATGCTGAAGGCCAAGCACTTATATGGACTTCTTTTTTTCCATAGTGTTAGTGCTTTCATATTTTCATATCTAGAAGAGGAGAAAAGAGTCTAATAGGATGAAACTCAAAAGAAGAGAAATGATAGCTGGGGGGAAAGGTAGAACTTGAAACTGGCAGGAGTTAGATAGCAAGATACCAACCCCACCTCCTCGACCCTCAGGGCGGCTTGTGTGGGTGAAGGAGAGACCGCCAAAAGAAAGGGCAGCGGAGGTAGCAGTATCATGGTCTGGGAGCCAGGTTTCTGTGAGAGCAAGGAGATTAAAGGATTTGGAGAGAAAAAGGTCATGAAATGCTGCTGCTTTAGGGGCAGCAGAGCGACAGTTCCAGAGTGAACAGAGAAATGGAAGCAGAGAGACAGAAATAGGCCGGATGGGGATCAGGTTAGGAGAAATGTGTGGAGCCATGGGAAGGATAGGATTCACTGCCCAGTGATCAACAGGAGAAGGTGAGACAATGGCAGAAACAGGAGAGAAAGAAGAAAAGATGTAGCTGGCTTTCTGAGGTGGTAAAGTGGCTTTGAGGCTATTGCCAACTCAGGCCTGCTGAGGAAGAGTCCAACGTAAGCAGGAGGTGGACTTGAGGTAGCAGAAAGTCTTACTTGCACTTATTTCCTTTGGAAAAGTCTGATGCGAACAGGAAAAGTATTTTCAGGCAGCAGAGGTCTTTCTTGCCTTTCATCCTGTGGAGAATTCTGGGATCAGCAGGAAAGGTCTTTTCAGGCAGCAGAGGACTTCCTTGTCCTTCCTGTGGAGAATTCTGGGACCAGCAGGGTTGCTTTTCTTTCCCTGCGGATGATGGTGGATGCAGGGGAGAACTCTTCTTTCAGGCAAGGCCCGATGGAGCTGGGTAGTCTTTCTCTCCCTGCGGATGATGGTGGATGCAGGGGAGCTCTTCTTTCCAGGCAAGGCCCGATGGAGCTGGGTGATCTTTCTCTCCCTGCGGATGAGGGTGGATGCAGGGGACGGCTCTTCTTTCAGGCAAGGCCCGATGGAGCTGGGTAGTCTTTCTCCTCCTGCGGATGATGGTGGATGCAGGGGACGGCTCTTCTTTCAGGCAAGGCCGATGAGCTGGGTAGTCTTTCGCTCCTCCCTCCCGGGGGCTGCTGTTTGTTGTTGTTTTAATGACAGACAATATATAGTTTGTCATGGCCAGCCAAGAGCAGGGCTCAGAGGATGAGGAGGAGGATGGGGCTCCTCCAGAGCAAGAAGTAATTGAGGCTACACCAGGTGCTAATCCTGCTCCTGCCAGAATCCAGCCCTGATCTCCCAGCCCCAGAGGGGAGGCTCAGCCAGGTCCTAGTGCTGGGTGGGATTCCTCTGGTGGTACAGCAGCCTAGTGGTGACTCTGGGGAGGAACCGGCTTGAAGGTTCCCTCCTATAGCCAACACAGGGCTGAAAGTGCTGGCAGGCGCAGATCCCAGAGAATGTGCGAGAAGCATTAGCAAATCAGCCTCAGGGGCATGGGGAAGAGTGTCTCTTACTTATGAGCAGAGAGACACCAACCCAGTGCCAGAGTTTATTGCATGATCTTTGGTGTGACTGCTGCCTGCAGTGGCCCCTGTATCTTGACCCTTTTTTTTTTTTTTTTTCATTTAAAATTTATGGAGAATGAAATTAATAAATGTTAGTATAATAAATTGATAAAACAAAATATTGGTTAATTGCCTTACAATAATAATAAAAACTATATCTTAAAACATAATCCCCCCATACATATAATATATCCCTTTATTCCCTTCTTTACTACTTTATCTAAACTAATTCATATTTCTTTTCATCATATACTTTTCATAATTCCCCACCCCGTTCCCCCTTCCCAGTGGCTCCATCACCAAGTAATATCTTCTTATTACCACCCCAAAATTGTAGCTCTTCCTCTGGGGGTAACACTCCTTCTTACTAAACCTTGTACAAGTCAACCAAAAATTTCCGTGATCCTCTTCTAAACTAATTCCACTTGTTAACTTACATTAATTGCTATTTGCCATACTCTATACCATCTGGTATTTGTAAATCTCCCTGGTCTTTCCACTTTTGCGATCATTAACCTGCCGCTGTTATAAATTTGTGATTAATCCTTATAAACTTAGTTTATCATAAAGTATAAAGCTTCTTTGGAACAAATTCTAAATCAATTTTTGTTATTTCTTTATCTTTCAAATACATTTGCCAAAATTTCCTTCCGGTTCTATGCCCCCACCCATACATATAAGTGCCTTCTCTTGACACCCCTCTCCACCTAACTTGCATGGCTTGCTTACGCACTGGCTTGGGCCTGAAGGGGCTGTGTGGGACGGCCCCCTTCCAGGTACTCGGTTAGGACTAGACGTGTAGTGGGGGGGGGGGAGTTGCCTTGATTCATAAGACACCCTTGCCCTTCCGGACCTCTTCGGCACTACCTATATTAGGTGATTACCTGTCCTGAGGCCAGAGACGCTTGGGGATTCTGTTGGTCTACGGCCACCCCGTGTGCAACAGACTCCCTGACCGAGCTGACACAGCTGGTCTCGGAGCTGGTGTTGGTCCCCTAGGCTTTAGTCCTGGGGACCTCAACATCCCCTTCGCAGCCAGTTTTAGGTCCATCTAGTGCGGCCGGGAGTTCAGGATACCATGACTGCTAGGGGGGCCTGCTCAATGTGGCACGGGGGCCCACGCATTCTGGCGGGTAATACACCGATATGGTCTTTGCATGGACATGGAGACTCCGTGGGCAGAAGTAACTACCATTCCCCCCTTGTCAATGCGACCATTTCCTGATAGAGGTCACTCAAGCACAACAGATCCCTCCCGGGGGTGGGCGGACCTATTAGGATGGTCCACCCTTGAAGGCTGATGGAACCCAAAAAGTTCCAAGAAGCCTAGAGGGATATATGGTTAGAACGGATGGCGATTCTGTTGATGCCCTAACACCTGGGACATAGATCTCTCCAGGGCATAACAGCATGCTCACCAAGCATCCCTCAGGCCTGCTTCCAAAAAACAGCCTGCGTATGCGGAAGATCTCCGGCCGAAGAGCGGTTCGGCGACGACTAGAGCGCAAATGGCGAAGACACCAGGACTTAACCGACAAGGCACTCCTGGACTCACTTTTGAGGACTACGGAGTGGTGATAAGCACAGCAAGACTTCTTCTTTTCTGCGTGTATCGCGTCGCGAGTCGCGTCCGGCAGAGCTGTCAGGGTGGTGAGGGGCTTACTCAGCTTCCCCCCCCCCCGAACCCTATTTTGGAACCATCCAAGGCCTGCTGTGACGAATTTAACAACTTCCTTCGCAGATAAAACCTCTCAGATAAGGGCTGATCTTGACGCCAGTATAGTTCAGAAACCAGATTAGAGGTTTCCAGACCTCCGTGGACTCTATGTACTGGATCATTTGAGTCTGTTAGTACCAAGGAAGTGGACAAGATCCTTAGAAGTGTTAGGAAGATGACTTGCTCTCTAGATCCCTGTCCCCTCATGGTTAGCAGCACGGGGGGGGGGGGTTGTAACTACTATGTTGCACCGCATAATCATGCATCATCAGGGAAGGGCGGTTTCCATCCAGCTTAAAATTGGCCATAGTAAAACCGCTGTTAAAAAGCCCTCCCTAGACCCCCGGTTGCAATAAATTATCGGCCTGTTTCTTTGCTACCTTTTTTGGGGAAGGTGATTGAGAGGGCAGTTGCAATCCAGCTTCAGTCGGTCTTGGATGAAACTGATTTCTAGACCCATTTCAAAACCGGCTTCCGGGCAGGCTATGGAGTTGAGACGGCCATGGTCGCCCTGGTCGATGATCTCCGTCTGAGCATGGACAGGGGTAGCGGTCCCGGTTATGCCCTTGGACACTCATGTGCTTTCGATAACCATTGACCATGGTACCTTCTGGAACGCTTGAGGAGTGGGAATCGGGGGCACTGCGCTCCAGTGGTTGCTCCTACCTCTCAGGAAGGTTCCAGATGGTGCAGCTGGGGGACGTGTGCTCCGAGAGGGGGAGTGGTCCATCTGGCGTCCCTCAAGGAGCCATTCTGTCCCACATGCATTAACATTATAAACCGCTGCGGCGGATCATCCGGAGACACGGGCACGGTGTTATCAGTACGCTGATGAAACCCAAATAGTCTTCTCTGTGTCCCCGACTGATGTAGTGACAAGGATGGCATCTCTCCTCTAGGTGCTTGTCTGGAGTCGGTAATGGGCTGGATGAGGGAAAACAGACTCAGTTTGAATCCAGAGAAAACGGAGGTGCTCGTGATAGGCTCCCCCGGCCCGGGGATGGACGTTTGTCCACCTGTCCTGAAAGGGTTTACGCTCCCCTTGAAGGACTCAATCGCAGTTTTAGGTGCTTTTGGACTGTCGCTCCATCTGACATCTCAGGTGGATGGGCGGTCAGGAGCACCTGCTTTCAGCTTCGGCTGATATGCCAGCTGCGTCCCTTCCTGAGCGGGGGGACCTTGAAACGTGGTACATGCCTGGTAACCCCTCATTTGGATTTCTGTAATGCGCTCACATGGGGCAACCTGTACGAAACCCGGAAGCTTCAACTGGTACAAACTTGGCACGTAGACTGGTCACTGGTCTTCCAGGGCCAGTCATATAACATCGGTGCTTAAAGATCTGCATTGGCTGCCTGTTCACTTCCGGGCCCAATACAAGGTGTTGGTTATTAACCTATAAGCCCTAAATGGCTTGGGCCCAGGGTACTTGGCGGATTGCCTCTCCCCTAAATCCGCTCCGCACACTCAGTCGTCCGGGAAGCAACTGCTACGAGTTCCAGAAGTAAAATATTCTACAACAGCACAGAGGGCCTTTTCCACCTTGGCCCAAAACTCTGGAACACTCACTCCCGACGAGCTCCGCCGGTCCTCTCCCTTGACCGATTTAAAGAAGACTTAAAACCTTTCTGTTTCGCCAGGCTTTTCCTGATGGTCAGGATATCTCCCCCCCCCTCCACAGACCTTTTTTGCACTATGTATTTAATGGAAGTGCTAATTTTGTATTGTATTTTGATCGTAATTGTATTTTAAATTATGTATATTTGTGTTTTGATGTTTTATATTGTATTATGTGGCAATCATCAATGGCTTTGTACGCCGCCTTGATCTGCGGAAAGGCGGGGTATAAATAAAGATGTATTTATTATTATATTATAACCTTAAATAATTCTATTATATAACTTAACCTTACAGGCGTTAATACCATTTCCAAATTATTTTATATAATTCTCCTTTATTCGTATAGAATAAAATTTTAAAGGGCATTGATTCCAAATTTTCCCCCATTCGTGGACGTTTATTTTTTGTGCTAAGTCCTCCCCATGTTGTCCTAAGATAATCTCTTCTCATTATTTTAATAAAATTTATATATTCACTTGTGACCCTTCAAAGTTTCATTTGCCTCTATATATCTCTTGCCTAATCAAATGTTCAAATTTTGTATACAGTGGTGCCCGGGGGTTACGAAATAATTCGTCCGTGGCACCGTTCGTAACCCGAAAAGCCTTCGTAAGCCGAATTGCCATAGCGCTAATGGGGAAAAGCCTCGGTTACTTTTAAAAATAGCGCGAAGTTTTTTTCGTAACCCGAAAAAACATTGGTATAACCCGGAACAATTATTTCCAAGACATTTTGTATCCCGAAAAATTCGTAACCTGGTATTCGTATCCCGAGGTACCACGGTATTCTCTAATCTCTCCAATATTTTTCTCATAATTTTGTCCATTGTTCCAATTGAATACAATTATACCAAGTCAATTTTGACCTTGCAATTCTCTTCCTTATTTCACTTTCTCCCTCATTACTTCATCCATATTTTATCCTATATATTTCTTGACCTTTTACCAATTCCCTAATCTTCCTTTAAATTTATTGGAAATTTTTTTTATATATAACTGGTGTTAATGGTGAGATGGCTGGCATTAATTTTTCTTTATTTTTCCCCAAATTTCTAGTATTCTTTAAAAGGGGTTTTTCTATTCCTTCATTCTTTCATAATAATTCTTTTAAAAATATATTTTCCAATTTTTCCTTGTTCCTGGTGTCCATCTCTAACCAATCTAATTCCCCTTTCTCTATAGTTCCACTATAATATCTTATTTGGTTGTTTATAGTAGAGTTTTAAATTGGGAGACCCAACCTCCTTCTTTTGGGGGTTTATACCAATATCTTTAAATCCTTACTTTTTTATTCCCGTTACAAAATAATTATCACTAATACTGCCAATTTTAATTTCGACATCTGTATCTTGACTCCTTGTTGCCTTGATCTTGACTTTGGATCAGACTGGACTTTTGCTACCTTCTGGCTGACCTGACTCTGGACTGGACTGACTATTGAGACCTCTGTTATCTTGACTTTGGCTTGGCTTTCGGTTGCTTTCTCTCTTTCTCCCTGCAAGGTTTTGGACTAGTCAGCTCCATAGGTAATTGCCTTCCTTATCGGTGTGTGTCTGTGTGTGCTGGCTGCAGTCCAGGACAATGTTATCATAAGGTCTGAGTGATAATTCTTCTATTTCTGACACTCTTTTCTGCCCCTTGGGTGAAGATTTGTTAGTTTTTAGGGTTCCTCCCCCCCCACCTCACAAATTCATGGGGATAGGATCCAGATTTTCCACATCATTAGAATGTAAATGCTTCCAGCTTGCAAAAGGAATATGTGTGCATTAGTCTCCCATTCCAAATATCACAGCAATAAATAAAATCTTTAACCTGTAAAAACCCAATTGGCTTTTTGACTAATTTCTCAATACTATGATGACAGACTGGAATCTAAGTTTTATGTCATGTTTAGCTTTAACAAATGAAACAGTGGAAACAAGGGGTAAAAATAATGATGAGAGCGTATGGGTACAAACTATTTCTACCTAGGGTGGCAAAATACCTAGAGCCAGCCCTGCATGGCACTGACACACCATGAACCATGATCCAGCATTTTTCTGGCCCAAAAAAGAAGCAGCAAAATGATGCCTTTTTGGGATGGAAAAAGGAGCTTTTCCGCCATGGCAGTGTCTTTTTTCTGCTCCTGTGGCCTCTGGCATTATAATTGCTACACTTCCAGAGCACCACAATGTTACACACATGGGTCAAGCCAGCGGTATAAACACCAACTTGGAGGGTGCATCAGAACATGCATAATTGAAACACTATGCCTCCACACACCACCCCAAGCATGTATTGGCGCTTTCTGTTCCAGCCTAAATTTCTTCTGGAGGATAGCAACAGGTAATTCAAGCAATTTTTTTCCCTACTGCAAGAACATTCAAAAAACATTCAGTTTCAGAAGGCTGTTTGTAATTTGGGACTTATTCAACACAAAATTTGCACATGAGTTTTGCAGAGAAAACAGAATTTTTTGTGTGGAAAACATTTCAATGCAGAATATTAATTCTCTACATGGAAAATGCTGGATTTGCAACAGAAAACAGTTTACTATACAAATAACCATGTGTAAATTTTATGTAGGAGAAAATCCAAATTCAGTTCTTCCTGCAAAGAAAATAACATTTTTGTACATGAATTAATATTTCTGTGTTGAAATGCTGAAAATGCTATTTCCTATGCAAAAAGTGAGTTTTCTGTGCAAATCAACCATATGGAAATTTTCCACAGGATAAGACAGAAACTGTAAGGATTCTTGTTAGTCCAGGATTTTTCTCATCAGGTTTTCTCAATATTCAAAAACATATTTTTGACAAATATTTGAATTCTTCCCATTTCCCCCCCAATCTCTACAAGTGATGGAATGACTTTTTTATTTATGTGCACTATCCACATCAGTATAAGTGAGCGAAAATGTCATTTAGTGTCTTATAGCCAGCAACAAGATGACTTGGGCTGAACCTACTGACATCTTCTTTGAGAAATATATGCAACTTCTCATGTGTACATGTTTAGAACAGAAAACATGTGTCTTGATCCTTGTTCTTCCTGGTACTGTTTACTTCCCACCATAACTATTTTTGCTGCACCAAAAACTGATCTATGCTGGGAATTACTTAGGGAAAGAGTGTCTGTATTCATTCTCCTGGATACTTGACACCCATGTTGTTATTCGGGATTACCTGCCTGGCACAGGGATTTAAACTGTTTTATAGTGGTGACAGTGCCCTAGGAGGAATGTTTCAGGAGGTGTGTCATGACACTTCCGCATGATTCTTTGAGCATGTTCCAGAATGCTGCAGATATTGACAGTTATAAAGAGCAGGTACTTTTCTTACTTCAGTAGCTTCCCAGTCCCTAGCTAGCAACACTTTCTGATAACAGTTCAGAATGCTTGTTAGAGCCTATAAAGCACTGTGTAATTAGGACCCAACGATTTGAAAGACTGCATTATCTTGTGCTTCTCGGGTGGGGGGTTTAAAGATCTCTTATTACCTCCTGTACAGGAGGCACTTCAGGTGCAAATGTGAGAGAGGGATTTCTTCATACTACTCCGAGCTCTAGAACTCTTTCCCAAGGAAATCAGGCTAGCTTTATGTTATTCTCTTTTCTGCTAGCAGGAAAAGCATTTTTATTCAGACAGGGCCTGACTTATATAACCTGATTTTCTGTAGTAGGGTTGAACTGGAGGTTGCATTTATTTCATTATATGCAAGTGACTGTTATAGGAAAAGCTGGAAACCAAGCCATATGAGGAGTGACTTTGGGAGCCAAGTACGTTAACCTGGGGAAGAGAAGATTAAGGTGATTATCACATCATTTTAAAGCGACTTATCCCTGATGGGATAAAGTCATTTTTAAATTTAAATGTGGTGTGATCACACCAGCCATGACCAGTGAGTGCAAACCCATCTGCAGACCTGGATCCCAGCTGTGCTTATCCAGTGGCTTCCAAAAGATGGGAACTTGCCATTAATAAAAGCTGCTGGATAACGTGGCTGGGGTCCAGGTACATACAGGTTGCACTCGCCCAGCTGCGGCTGAGTGCGATAACACTCACTTTTCATTAAATATGACTTTATCATTGGGAGAAGTCACCTTAAAGAAATGCAATAACTCCTTAGGAAAGACACGATAGCGATATTTTGAAAGGATGTCAAAATTGGGATGGAGAAAGCTTTTTTTCTGCTGTTCTGAATGGTGGCATCACTAGGGGGTGCAATAGTGCAGCCTGCACTGGGTGGAGACCCCAGAAGAGGGTGACATCTGGACAGGCCCTCCCCCCACACTTCCTTGCACATGCCCTACCCCCCTGCCCCATCCCCATGCACACTCCCACTCCTTGTGTCATGTCTAAGTGTGTCCAACTCCCATGCAATCCCAGCACAAGCTCCCACCCCCGTCTCTTCCTGCATTCCCTTGCAAATGCACTCCCACCTCCCGAGCATCCTAGCGCTCCCACTCCTGTCACACTCCCCCCCCCCCACCTAGGGTTGCCATAAGTCACTACTATAAACTGGGACAAAATGTAGGACAAATTTAGACCAAAATGTAGGAACATTGTAGAATAAAAATTTGGCTAAAAATGTAGGACATTAGGTCCTCCATTGTCTAAATGTCCTACATTTTGGTCTAGATTTTGTCCTACATGTCGGGTTTATAGTAGAGAATTATGACAACCCTACCCAACCACCATCCTATCCTTTTCCTCCATCACAAAAGGAAAGGTGGTATGGGGGGAGGGAGCACATGCCATCTGGGATGCCCACCACCCAGAGACACCCACCTCCCACGTCTGGTGACACCAAGTGCGGGGATGCCACGGGCTCCAGAGATTAGGATAAAGATTAATGGATTCAAACTACAGGAATGGAGATTCAACTAAACATTAGGAATAACTCCTGACAGTTGAAAGCTTTTCAGCTGTGGATAGGCTGCCTTAGATTGTGGTGGAGTCTCTTTTGGTGGTTTTTAAACAAAAGCTAGGTCACCTATCAGGTGCTTGATTGTGTACTCCGGCAGGAATGGGGTTGGATGGTGGGCCCTTGTGCCGTCTTCCAACTCTAAGCTCCATGCTGCGTTTATGGAATCTATTGTACCCCATCTTTCCGTCAATCGGAACTCAAGGAGGGTTTTCTGGTTGACTTATTATGACTTTTTCTAAATCAATATCAGTAACTGTTAAGTATAATCTAATTGATTTAATTAACATGAATTAACTTCATGCTAAGTCTTACCTCTCCAAGAATTGCCCACAGACAGAGGCTAGACAAACGAGAGGAGGGGGGGAGGAGTGTTGAAATACCACAAAAATGCATTTTGTATGGTTGAAAATAAACATTCCACTAACGAAAACCAGTCTGATTTGATAAGTAGCTGCCGTTAAATGATATTTCTCTGCCTAACAAAATAATCCCCTTTAAAAAGGGACCATTCCACATATTTATTTATGTAGCCCTGAACCATATAGCTTTAAATATAGCTTATGTTAAATTATCAAAAAAGAAAATTCTTATGTTTCTTAAAAAACATAAATACTATTGAAAATCTTAAGATAAATTTTTTACAAATCTTGAGTGTAATAAGATTACATGTAATAAGAGCCCCCCTTCCGACCACCATCTTGAGGGGGAGAGAGGCCTGGCCTGAAAGAAAAGAGCCCTCCTCTGACCACCATCTTGAGGGGGAGAGAGGCCTGTTATGTTTTTATTTGACTTTGGATATTGTATTGTACTTCCTGTTGTACACCGCTTTGATCTAATTGGAAAAGTGGTAATAAATAAACATATTATTATATTATTATTATTATTATATTATTATATTATTGCAGGAGTAGTAAACTTTTGAGATCAGATATCACTAGTATGCTCATGAGACACAACTTTCTTTCTTTTCCATCTGACTCCTGAAAAAGTTTTAGTGCTAAATCATTGCCTGACCTGTTGTCAGTAATGGACTGGATGAGGGCAATAAAATGAAATCTAATCTGGAAAGACAGAAGTGTTCTTCGTCAACAGACAGATAAGAGAAGAGAAGTTCAGGCTGTGCTGGATAGGATATCAAGGTTAAGATTTTGCTTGACATGATTTCTAGTCGTGTCCAACTGAGGGGGCCATGATAATCTCTGTTACTAAGCTGAGGGGGGCAGCATTGTCAAAGATGGCTCGTGATCATGTGGCCAGCATGACCACACAGAATGCTGTTACTTCCCACTGAAGTAGTACCATTTATCTACTTGCACTTTTACATGCTTTCACACTACTAGCAGGCAGAAGCTGGGATATGTGAACTACCTTGCGATCATCAGAGTAAGCATCTTAAACATTAAGCCACGTGTGTCCCACTGAACATGGTTACCTTCCTCTAAAATCTCAGATTGTAACCTTAGCTGCACACCTGGGCTCAGCACAGTGCTGGAGGCCCAGGTTTTGGTGACAGTAGGAGTGTATTGCAAAACTAAAATGAATTTATTAGCTGAGCATCTTCTGGAGATGTCATTTCTGGCTGTTGATGTAAGGCTTTGGTTACATCCACTGAGTCACTGTAACGCAGTCTATGTGAGATTGTCTCTGGGAAACCATTCAGAAATGCAGTGGATACCAAATGCTGCATCAGGTGGTTTACCATGTCTGTTTACATGGAACACATAATTCTCTTATTGCATCTGACTACTGGACGTTTCTGACCAGAATTCAAAGTTCAATTATGCTTGAATAAACATTTATACAACTTGGACCCAGAGTATCACAGTCAGGGTATCTGACTGTGCGTGTAGCCACAGTGCAGAATTAAAGCAGTTATGCCCATTAACTACTAGACTTTATCCTATAGAATTCTGGGATTGTGTAGTTTGGTGAAGCAACTGGTCTCTCTGACAGGCCAGGAGAAATTCACAAAACTACAATCCAAAGATTCTGTAGGATAGTTATGGCAGTTATGTGGGTCAAACTGCTTTAATTCTGCAGTGTGGGCACAACTTGTAACTCATTATATGAGCCTGCATGAGCTTTAAGATCCTTGGAGGGGGGCTTTCTCATGAATCAGTACCATAATAGGCACATTGTGCTCACTTTGAATTTTAAAATCCTTTTGTCCCAACTTGGTAAAGGTGGGATGTGAAAAGCAAAATAGAGGAACATTTAATGAAGATACAGGTGACAACCTTCTTGCTGGCTTTTCCCAGGCTATAGAATGTTCTCTAAGGGACAACTTGGTTAGCTATCTCCCTCTCTCTCTGAAAGCAAGCAAAGATGTTTTATGGAAGAAATGTCTTTGGCACATAGTTTGGCAGAAAGTTCTTTTATGGGTTTGCCCTGCTTTTTTCTTACTATGATTTAAATGTTTTAAACCAGTGGTTTTTAACTTGTAATTGATCTATTTGCCATCAAATTGACTTTGATTTATGGCAACATCCAGGAGTCCGATCATCACCTGCCTCCCCATGTCAGGGACGTAGCAGGATTTTAGGAAGGAGGTCCAGACTAAGTTCCACCAATATAGGGGCTTGTGTGTGGCGGCGCAGCAGCACACACCATTCATTTTTCTAATGGAAGGGGGGGGTCCGGACCCCAAGAACCCCCCTCCTTGGCTACTCCCTGCATGTCCTGCAAACCCAGTGCCATGCCTCTTTGATTATCTCAATCACCTGTAATGTATCCTTCCATTTTTTCTTCTTCATTCCACTGTGCGGGGTTTTTTTATTTATTTATTTATTTTATTTATTGTTTGTGCTTTTAAAATCATTTCCTACTTTGCCATCTATCAAGGATATATATAGATTTGTTCACAGTGGGTTTGCCCTAGCCTTCCTCTGAGGATGAGAGAATTTGACTTGTCAAGGTCACTTAATGGTTTTTCACTGTGGAAAATAAGGGATCCCCTGGGGTTAAGAGCCAAGAACAGGGTGGCTGTGTGGCTGCTTGGACCCCAGGGATCATCACACATGGGCAGGGATTCAAACCCTGGTGCAATATCTTTACTTCTAGTCAAAAATTATTTTAATAACATAACACATTTACTGATTTTTAAACCTTTTTTTTTTAAAAAAAAAAAAATCAGTTTGTACCTTGGTTTAATCTATATTATAAGCCACATTGGGTTCTGTGTTAGGAGAAAGGTGGGATATAAAGTGAATATTTTTGGTTTTTTTTTTTTTAAAGTATGGTAATAGTTTATAAATTACTACTTTAAAAATGAAACTATTGTTCTTGTGTCTTGGACTCTGTCCTGGACTCTGCCCCTAAGAGGCAGCCTGCAGCTGCTTCTTTCTTTGCCTGAATGGATCTGCAGAAACTACACACTTTCCGCAGCACAAAAAGGAGCTGCAAACAGTTTAATTTATATTATAAGCCACAGAAAGGCCACAGAAGGGGCACCATAGCTGCAGCTCTTTTGGCGCTGTGTCATCTGGACGCAGCACCAGAGGAGTGCAGTGATGCTTTTTGCCATGTGGTTGGGTGCGCGGTGTAATGGCAGCATCAGGGCAGCATTGGGGCATGCGACATGTGGACACAATGCCCCCACTCTGCCCCCAGGCTGGCGTTTATCGCTGGTCTGTCAAGGCCTTTAGATAATAGTTTACCCCTGGTAGTGCAGCCATTAAATGTTGGTACTACAGCCATTCACAGCCACAACGTTGTGAGTTCAATCCCAGGCAGAGCTCCAGGATCCACTCAGCCTTGCATCCTTCCGTATGTTGCTATAATGAGTACCTAGCATGTTGGGGACTATTAGCTTACACATTGTAAACTGCTTAGGGAGTGCTTAAGTGCACTGATAAGCAGTATACAAACGTACTTGCTATTCCTACTGCAACGTTACCAGATCTGGAAAATCAATTCATGAGTACATAGATACTTCTTATCTACATTCTCAGTATTGTCTATATTGGGTCTTAATGAACCAGTAAACTCCCTGTACTTCACAGGAAAAAGAAATGGTGCACGTAGTAAATTTGGGATTAAGCTGCTTAAGACACCATCTCTCTTCATTTACTGTAAAGGTCAATCCTGTTTTGAATTGACCATAAGAGCTGAATCTGAACTGGAAATTGGGTTTGTATCCTGGATCTACCATTACTCTGCCCTGTACCTTTCCCCTGTAATGTGAAAGGTTAATTAAGAAAGATGTGGCCAGGCAAAGATGGGTCCAGCCTTTTTTGGTTGCTTAAAAATGATAAAACACTATGAATACTTGCCAGAATATGGATAGAAAATCACATGTTATTTAGTCATGTAATTTAGTTAAAGTACTTAATTTAAACAAACTTATGTATGGCAGTAATGAGTGTACGAATTTCATTTCATAATGTCAGAGTTATGTTTCATTTCAGAATTACATTTCAAAAGTGAAGAAAGGGGTTACTCCAGTGTTATAATGAGTTAACATTTTCTAGTTGCTTTAAAAATTTGCTTTTAAGGACATTTTTAAAGGTATTTTGACATGATTTTTCAAATGCAACGCAGTTACCTCAGGACTGATAAAGGAACAATCAAAAAACCAGAGAACCCAAATTCTCCCCTTTGAAAAGTAACAAAAAATAATAATGAGCATTGTTATGAGCAGTATAAAGAGTAATGCAACAATTATCTTTTTAATACAATAGGCTACAATGGTGGGCTGCTTTTCAAACATATAATGATTAACAGGGAAAATACTTTCAAAAAGTAACTTTCAGAGTTGTGCTACTTACTAACTGAACCATATAAATTCAGTCTTTGTTCCCAGATTCAACTATGCCACCAGGGCAAGATATGAACTAGGCCAGATATTCTGCAGAAGGAAAAATGGTTGAGGGAATAAAAAAAAAATCTTACATGATACACATACTTATATTTCTTCATTTTCTTCACTTCTTATTCCCTATGTAGAGTTACAAACACAGCAGATCTATCATGTTGTCACTTAAAAGCTAATGGCTTGGGAGGCCATTATGCCTCAAGCCATGAAATTGGCTCTTTGATTTGCTTCAGAATTCTGTCTAATGGCCTTGCCCTCTCAGGGTCATGCATTATTTGAGCATTTGTTTTTTTGGCAACAAAATATATCACACTAAGATCTTAGAGCTTCTGTCTAATGAGAAGATAGCTAAGAAATATCACCATCAATCATGTTAAAAGGGGGGGGGTGGACTTAAGCCTTTGGTCGGGTGCCAAAACATGTGTCTCCTAATAGCCAAAACAGAATTTAAACAGGAAGACTATATATATATATATATATATATATATATATAGAGAGAGAGAGAGAGAGAGAGAGAGTGTTTATGAAATTCCAAGGGTATCGTTTTATCCTATTGAAAGAGCAATCAACGGGGCTCAGTTACATCGATCTTATGCAATCTCACTAAATGGATGACAGGAGCTGCCTCCCAGTCCTATCCCGCTCATGGTGGTATGGTATAACCATGACTTGATCTCTCCTGAATTTTGAGTACAATGATAATGATATGGAAACTTCATTAGCTGGTGACATTGAGTTTTATTTTCTATTTTATTCCACGGCACCTTTTTAGGAAGGATGTTGGAAATTGAATTTAGTACATTTATTTCAATAGGCCACAAAACAGAACTAGGTAAGATATAGTTAATTTAAAGAAGACAAGAAGGAGATATGATTATGACAGCCATCTTTAAACATCTGAAGGAATGTCATGTAGAGGATGAAGCAAGCCTCTTTTCTGCTGTTCAAGAGACTAGACCATGGACCAATGGATTCAAATTACAAGAAAAGTGATTCCACTGAATATTAGGAAGAACTTCTTGACTGTAACAGCTGTTTGACAGTGTAATGGATAATTTTAAATAAAGGTTGGAAAACCATCTCTCAGGAGTTCTTTAGTTACACAATTGTGGTCCCTTCCAACTCTATGACTCTAGCATATGGGTAATGTATATAAAATAAGAAAAAATTGATTGTTCTGAGAAACAAATTGTGGACAAAGGAAGTTTCCCTTATATGTAATCCTGAAATTATTCTTGGCCTGCAAGGATTCATTCATCCAAAGCCAATAGGCTTGAGGGCTGGTGATATGGAAGAATGTCCCTTAGCATAGTGGAGTTCACAATGAGGTAAGGAAGGAAGAGAAATAGCTTTAACTCAGAACCAGAAGGATTCATTCATACAGGTACTGAGATGGGCAGAAAGAGGCTCCATCACCACATATCAAGGACTTGACCCTCACATTGGGAAAGGAGAGACTGGCCATGTTATTTTATTATTTGCAGATACTATACATCAATTTCTGGAATTTGTAGATCTCTTAATCCATTATAATGATATTCGGCTTATCTTTTTATTTCCAAGACTGGGCATGAATTCCTGCTGAAGACCCATGCACAGAAATGTTAGAAGCTTTGAGAATAAACATCTGCTGCAAGCACTTTGTTTCTGATATTTCATTCTTAGTCATGATGCATGTGGGATAGAAGCACAGTCTGGTTTTGCCTCAGACACATTATTCAAAAGGTGCATTGAGTATAAAACATTAAGTAATCATAGTTAATGCTCAATAAGTTAGTACCATGGTCTCTTGAGTAAGCACTAATGAGATTGGCAATGTCATGAGAAGTATCAGAGAAGAACATTCTTTACTAAGCAACGCCAAGAAAAAAGTACACCAAAGATGAAAGAACAAATCAGTGCCAAGACTGAAGAGAATTTACATGCCCTGAAAAACACTGAATTGCCTGCAGCTTTTGTTCTCTATCTTCATTGGTCCCAAGACACACAAATGAAAGTAAAGGAAAAGGTGTTTTAAAAGGCTGCATTCTGTTGTATTATAATCCAAAGAACCATATATTTCATTTTGAACCTTTGACATGCTGGAGAAGGGGTCCAGTGAATTAGATTGAGTCAAAGTATAGATGGAACTCAACTGCAGTGTTTACCAGAATATCAAAATTCTCAGTACCATCTCAGGCCATCTTTTACCCACTGAGGCCAATGCTTCATCTCTGTCACCATTATCTATCCTGGAAAATAGTGACTGTCCAGCAAGATAGATTCTGCAAATCCTACCTGTGTTTTCTTCCTCTCTTTGTTTTGCATTGGGCTATGAAATGCCCTTTCCTTTCTTCCACTGACATTTAAGTGTACTTCGCCATATACTTTTCTTAATGTGTGATCTTTTTCACATTATTCTTTACCTATTTTATGCAATTTTCTTATTTAATATAGCATGATTGTGTACCTTTTTAAAATATACACATTTTTAATTGTGTTTATCAATCTGCACATAATTTGAACCAGGGGAAGGGGCAGATCTGATACTTATGATTTCCTTTCTCATGATGGCAAATGGGGAAAAAATACAAGCAAGCCTTTGATAACAATCACAGAGAGGAAAAATTGGATAAATTTAATAGAAACATTAGTTAATGTAAATTGCTGGTCCATCCTTATTGTTTTGTATTACAACTGCCTGTAAAATTCCCCACCCTCTTCAAAAAAGTATTCAATGATTATGGGAGCTGTAGTCGCTAACAGATAGAGGAAATACATTTTCTTTCCCCAGTCTCCAAAGTCTCAAATGGAGATTCCTCCCACTACACAGCTACCCAGAGATGTGTATTAATCATACTCACCCCTGCCCATCAAAACAGTTCTAGCCTCCATTAGGTCATTTGTTTAATAATTTGTCCCTACATCCAATGAATGCCCAATGCATTTACAATAAAACAATAAAAAACAGAATACAACTATCCTAACAAAGCTCCAAAATCAAATAAAACTGACCAGATTAACACACTGCACTAAACACAGGAAATATCTAAACATTCAGAAGCAAGATTAATTACTAAAAGCTGTCTAAGGCCCATTACAGACCGCCCAAAAGGGGCAGTCTCAGGCCGCTGCCAGTTGCAGCGTGGAGGAGCCACAGCAGCCAAACCACGTGACTCCTCCACGCTGCAAAAAAGGAGCACGAAAATTGTGCTCCTTCCGGCAACCCGGAAGAGACGTTGCAAGTGCCAAAGCGCGCACTCGTGACGTCTCTTCCAGGTTGGGACGTACGGATGCAGAGCGTCCGCTACGTCAAGATGGCGGTGCCCATCTGTATAGGGCGCTGCTATCTTGATGTATCGGTTACGCGCGAGGGGCAAGGCACGTCCGGAAGCGCCACCCCTCGTGTGTAATCACAGTGCAAGGAAGGCGCTTCTTAGGCCCATCTATAACGCGCCTAAGTAAAAAATGAAGAAGAAAACTAATCCTAGAATTTGGATTCCATAGCTAGGTAACTTGTACCTAGGCAAAGTTCTTTTTCCATTCCCTATTACCCTTATGTAACCTATGCTGTTATTTAAGTCATTATTAAGAGTTGAGTATCAAAGGTGTACTCTACAAAATAGTTACCTGTATGTGGGCATATAAATTTTCTCCTTTCTCCTCCTCACTTACAGCAAACAGAGCATTCTCAGTAAACCTGTTTTCAGTTGGATTCACGTTGAGTTTAATGCCACTGTTGCTCTAGTCTTATAATAATAATAATAATGCTGTGAATGGCTGTAGTACCAAATATGGCTGCACCAGGGGTAACTATATCTAAAGGCCTTGACAGACCAGCGATAAACGCCAGCCTGGGGGCAGAGTGGGGGCATTTGTCCACATGTCGCATGCCCCAAGTCTGCCCTGATGCTGCCATTACGCGCCGAGCACCCACCACATGGCAAAAAGCATCACTGCACTCCTCTGGTGCTGCGTCCAGATGACACAGCGCCAAAAGAGCTGCAGCTATGGTGCCCCTTCTGTGGCCTTTCTGTGGCTTATAATATAAATTAAACTGTTGCAGCTCCTTTGTGTGCTGCGGAAAGTGTGTAGTTTCGTGCAGATCCATTCGGCAAAGAAAGAAGCAGCTGCAGGCTGCCTCTTAGGGGCAGAGTCCAGGACAGAGTCCAAGACACAAGAACAATAGTTTCATTTTTAAGTAGTATTTATAAACTATACCATTCTTTTAAAAAACAACCAAATAACTTTTATCCCACCCTTCTCCTAACACAGAACCCAATGTGGCTTATATAGATTAAACCAAGGTACAAACTGATTTTTTTTTAAAAAAAAAAAGGTTTAACAATCAGTAAATGTGTTTATGTTATTAAAATAATTTTTGACTAGAAGTAAAGATTGCACCAGGGTTTGAATCCCTGCCATTTGTGATGATCCCGGGGGGTCCAGCAGCCCACACAGCCACCCGTTCTTGGCTCTTAACCCCAGGGGATCCCTTATTTTCCACAGTGAAAAACCATTAAGTGACCTTGACAAGTCAAATTCTCTCATCCTCAGAGGAAGGCTAGGGCAAACCCACTGTGAACAAATCTATATATATCCTCTGATAAGATGGGGCAAAAGAGGAATGATTTTAAAAGCACCAAAAATAAATAAATAAATAAATAAAAAACAACCCCGCACGGTGGAATGAAGAAGAAAAAATGAAGGATACATTACAGGTGAATTGAGATAATCAAAGAAGGCATGGCACTGGGTTTGCAGGACATGAGCAGGGACGTACCAAGGAGGGGGGGTTCTTGGGGTCCGGACCCCCCCCTTCCATTAGAAAAATGAATGGTGTGTGCTGCTCGGCCGCCACACACAAGCCCCATTATAAGGGTGGAACTTAGTCTGGACCTCCCTTCCTAAAATCCTAGCTACGTCCTGACATGAGGGAGGCAGGTGATGATCAGGACTCCTGGATGTTCCA
>NC_056525.1:228876656-228878253 GCF_019175285.1 Sceloporus undulatus
CCATAAATCAAAGTCAATTTGATGGCAAATAAGATCAATTACAAGTTAAAAACCACTGGTTTAAAACATTTAAATCATAGTAAGAAAAAAGCAGGGCAAACCCTATTAAAAGAACTTTCTGCCAAACCATGTGCCAAAGACATTTCTTCCATAAAACATCTTTGCTTGCTTTCAGAGAGAGAGAGGAGATAGCTAACCAAGTGTCCCTTGAGAAGCAATTCTATAGCCTGGGAAAAGCCAGCAAGAAGGTTGTCACCTGTATCTTCATTAAATGTTCCTCTATTTTGCTATTTCACATCCCACCTTTTACCAAAGTTGGGACAAAAGGAATTTTAAAATTCAAAGTGAGCACAATGTGCCTATTATGGTACTAGATTCATGAGAAAGCCCCCTCCCAAGGATCTTAAAGCTCATGCAGGCTCATATAATGAGTTACAAGTTGTGCCCACACTGCAGAATTAAAGCAGTTTGACACCACATAACTGCCATAACTATCCTACAGAATCTTTGGATTTGTAGTTTTGTGAAATATTCATCCTGGCCTGTCAGAGAGACCAGTTGCTTCACCAAACTACAAATCCCAGAATTCTATAGGATAAAGTCATAGTAGTTAAGTGGGATCAAACTGCTTTAATTCTGCACTGTGGCTACACGCACAGTCAGATACCCTGACTGTGATACTCTGGGTCCAAGTTGTATAAATGTTTTATCAAGCATAATTAGAACTTTGAATTCTGGTCAGAAACAGTCCAGTAGTCAGATGCAATAAGAGAATTATGTGTTCCATGTAAACAGACATGGTAAACCACCTGATTGCAGCATTTGGTATCCACTGCAGTTTCTGAATGGTTTCCCAGAGACAATCTCACATAGACTGCGTTACAGTGACATCAGTAGGATGTAACCAAAGCCTTACATCAACACAGCCAGAAATGACATCTCCAAGAAGATGCTCAGCTAATAAATTCATTTTAGTTTTGCAAATACACTCCTAGCTGTCACCAAAACCTGGGCCTCCAGCACCTGTGCTGAGCCCAGGTGTGCAGCTAAGGTTACAATCTGAGATTTTAGAGAGAAGGTAACCATGTCCAGTGGGACACAGTGGCTTAATGTTTAAGATGCTTACTCTGATGATCGCAAGGTAGTTCACATAGTCCCAGCTTCTGCCTGCCTAGTAGTGTGAAAGCATGTAAAAGTGCAAGTAGATAAATAGGTACTACTTCAGTGGGAAGTAACAGCATTCTGTGTGGTCATGCTGGCCACATGATCACAGAGCCATCTTTGACAATGCTGCCCCCCTCAGCTTAGTAACAGAGATTATCATGGCCCCCTACAGTTGGACACGACTAGAAAATCATGTCAAAGCAAAAATCTTAACCTTGAATCCTATCCAGCACAGCCTGAACTTCTCTTCTCTTATCTGTCTGTTGACAGAAGAACACTTCTGTCTTTCCAGATTAGATTTCATTTTGTTGCCCTCATCCAGTCCATTACTGACAACAGGTCAGGCAATGATTTAGCACTAAAACTCTTTTCCAGGAGTCAGATGGAAAAGAAAGAAAGTTGGGTCTCATGAGCATACTAGTGATATCTGATC
>NC_056525.1:228878353-228914473 GCF_019175285.1 Sceloporus undulatus
CAATTGGCTTTTTGACTAATTCTCAATACTATGATGACAGACTGGAATCTAAGTTTTATGTCATGTTTAGCTTTAACAAATGAAACAGTGGAAATCAAGGGGTAAAAATAATTATGAGGAGCGATAGGGGGTACCAAACTATTTCTCACCTAGGGTGGCAAAATACCTAGAGCAGGCCCTGCATGGCACTGACACACCATGACCATGATCCAGCATTTTTCTGGCCCAAAAAGAAGCAGCAAAATGATGCTCCTTTTTGGGATGGAAAAGAGGCAGCTTTTCCGCCATGGCAGTGTCTTTTTTCTGCTCCTGTGGCCTCTGGCATATATATTGCTACACTGCCAGAGCACCACAATGTTACACACATTGGTCAAGCCAGTGGTATAACACCAACTTGGAGGTGGCATCAGAACATGCATCATTGAAACACTATGCCTCCACACCACCCCCAAGCAGTGTATTGTGCCTTTCTGTTCCAGCCTAAAATTTCTTCTGGAGGATAGCAACAGGTAATTTCAGCAATTTTTTTCCCTACTGCAAGAAACACTTCAAAAAACATTCAGTTTTCAGAGGCTGTTTGTAATTTGGGACTTATTCTACACAAAATTTGCACATGATTGTTTTGCAGAGAAAACAGAATTTTTTGTGTGGAAAACATTTCAATGCAGAAATATTAATTCCTACATGGAAAATGCTGGTATTTGCACAGAAAACAGTTTACTATACAAATAAACCATGTGTAAATTTTATGTAGGAGAAATCCAAATTTCAGTTCTTCCTGCAAAGAAAATAACATTTTTGTACATGAATTAATATTTCTGTGTTGAAATGCTGAAAATGCTATTTCCTATGCAAAAAGTGATGTTTTCTGTGCAAATCAACCATATGGAAATTTTCCACAGGATAAGACTAGAACTGTAAGGATTCTTGTTAGTCCAGGATTTTTCTCATCAGGTTTTCTCAATATTCAAAAAACATATTTTTGACAAATATTTGAATTCTTCCCATTTCCCCCCCATCTCTACAAGTGATGGAATGACTTTTTTTATTTATGTGCACTATCCACATCAGTATAAGTGAGCGAAAATGTCATTTAGTGTTCTATAGCCAGCAACAAGATGACTTGGGCTGAACCTACTGACATTCTTCTTTGAGAAATATATGCAACTTCTCATGTGTACATGTTTAGAACAGAAAACATGTGTCCTTGATCCTTGTTCTTCCTGGTACTGTTTACTTCCACCATAACTATTTTTGCTGCACCAAAAACGGATCTATGCTGGGAATTACTTAGGGAAAGAGTGTCTGTATTCATTCTCCTGGACTACTTGACACCCATGTTGTTATTCTGGATTACCTGCCTGGCACAGGGATTTAAACTGTTTTATAGTGGTTACAGTGCCTCTAGGAGGAACTGTTTCAGGAGGTGGTGTCATGACACTTCCGCATGATTCTTTTGAGCGTGTTCCAGAATGCTGCAGCTATTGACAGTTATAAAGAGCATGTACTTTCTTACTTCAGTAGCTTCCCAGTCCCTAGCTAGCAATCACTTTCTGATAACAGTTCAGAATGCTTGTTATAGCCTATAAAGCACTGTGTAATTTAGGACCCAACGATTTGAAAGACTGCATTATCTTGTCTGAGTCTGTCTGGGTTTTAAGATCCTTCTTTATTTACCTCCTGTACAGGAGGCACTTCAGGTGCAAATGTGAGAGAGGGATTTCTTCATATCTACTCCTAGGCTCTAGAACTCTTTCCCAAGGAAGATCAGGCTAGCTTTATGTTATTTCTCTTTCTGCTAGCAGGAAAAGCATTTTTATTCAGACAGGCCATTGACTTATATAACCTGATTTTCTGTAGTAGGGTTGAACTGGAGGTTGCTATTTATTTCATTATATGCAAATGTACTGTTATATGAAAAGTCTGGAAACCAAGCCATATGAGGAGTGACTTTGGGAGCCAAGTACGTTTAACCTGGGGAAGAGAAGATTAAGGTGATTATCACATTCATTTTAAAGCGACTTATCCCTGATGGGATAAAGTCATTTTTAAATTTAAATGTGGGTGTTATCACACTCAGCCATGACCAGGTGAGTGCAACCCATCTGCAGCCTGGATCCCAGCTGTGCTTATCCAGTGGCTTCTCAAAAATGGGAACTTGCCATTATTAAAAAGCTGCTGGGTAAGCGTGGCTGGGGTCCAGGCTACATACGGGTTGCACTCGCCCAGCTGCGGCTGAGTGCGATAACACTCACTTTTCAATTTAAATATGACTTTATTCCATTGGGGATAAGTCACCTTAAAAGAAATGCAATAATCTCCTTAGAGAAGACACGATAGCGAGATATTTGAAAGGATGTCAAATTGGGATGGAGAAAGCTTTTTTTCTGCTGTTCTGAATGGAGGCATCACTAGGGGGTGCGATAGTGCAGCCTGCACTGGGTGAGACCCCAGAAGAGGGTGACATCTGGACAGGCCCTCCCCCCACACTTTCCTTGCACATGCCTACCCCCTGCCCCATCCCCATGCACACTCCCACTCCTTGTGTCATGTCTGAGTGTGCTCCCACTCTCCATGCAATCCCAGCACAAGCTCCCACCCCCGTCTCATTCCTGCATTCCCTTGCAAATGCACTCCCACCTCCCGTAGCATCCTAGCGCTCCCACCTCCTGTACACACTCCCCCCACCTAGGGTTGCCATAATTCTCTACTATAAACTGGGACAAAATTTAGACCAAAATGTAGGACAATTGTAGGATAAAATTTGGCTAAAAATGTAGGACATTTAAGGTCCTCCATTTTTCTTAAATGTCCTACATTTTGGTCTCGATTTTGTCCTACATTTTGTCCTGGTTTATAGTAGAGAATTATGGCAACCCTACCCTACCCCATCCTATCCTTTTCCTCATCAGCAAAAGGAAAAGGTGGTATGGGGGAGGGAGCACATGCCCATCTGGGATGCCCCACCCCCAGAGACCCCACCTCCCACGTCTGGTGACACCAAGTGTGGGGATGCCACTGGCTCCAGAGATTAGGATAAAGAGTAATGGATTCAAACTACAGGAATGGAGATTCAACCTAAACATTAGGAATAACTTCCTGACAGTTGAAAGCTTTTCAGCTGTGGAATAGGCTGCCTTAGATTGTGGTGGAGTCTCTTTTGGTGGTTTTTAAACAAAAGCTGAATTGTCACCTATCAGGGGTGCTTTGATTGTGTACTCCTGCATGGAATGGGGTTGGATTGGTGGGCCCTTGTGGCCTCTTCCAACTCTAAGCTTCCATGCTGCTGTTATTGAATCTATTTGTACCCCATCTTTCCCTCATATCTGGAACTCAAGGAGGGTTTTCTGGTTGATTTATTTATGACTTTTTCTTAAATCATATATCAGTAACTGTTAAGTATAATCTAAATGATTTAATTAACATGAATTTACTTCATGCTAAGTCTTACCTCTCCAAGAATATTGCCCACAGACAGAGGCTAGACAAACGAGAGGAGGGGGGGGGAGGGAGTGTTGAAATACCACAAAAATGCATTTTTGTATGGTTGAAAATAAACATTCCACTAACGAAAACCAGTCTGATTTGATAAGTAGCTGCCGTTAAATGATATTTCCTGCTGCTAACAAAATAATCCCCTTTAAAAAGGGACCATTCCACATATTTATTTATGTAGCCTCTGAACCATAATAGCTTTTAAATATAGCTTATGTTAAATTATCAAAAAAGAAAATTCTTAGTGTTCTTAAACTAAAATACATTATTGAAAATCTTAAGATAAATATTTTTACAAAATCTTGAGTGTAATAAGATTACATGTAATAAGAGCCCTCCTTCCGACCACCATCTTGAGGGGGAGAGAGGCCTGGCCTGAAAGAAAAAGAGCCCTCCTTCTGACCACCATCTTGAGGGGGAGAGAGGCCTGTTATGTTTTATTTTGACTTTGGATATTGTATTGTACTTCCTGTTGTAACCGCGTTGTAATGGAACAAGTGGGTAGATAACTAAAACATATTTATTCTTATATATTATTATATTATTTTTATTATTATTATTGAGGAGTGTAAACTTGAGATCAGATATCACGTATGCTTGAGACCCAACTTTCTTTCTTTCCATCTGACTCCTGGAAAGAGTTTTAGTGTACAATCATTGCCTGACCTGTTGTCATAATGGACTGGATGAGGGCAACAAAATGAATCTATCTGGAAAGACAGAAGTGTTCTTCTGTCAACAGACAGATAAGAGAGAGAAGTCAGGCTGTGCTGGATAGTATCAAGGTTAAGATTTTTGTTTGACACTGATTTTCTAGTCGTGTCCAACTGTAGGGGGCCATGATAATCTCTGTTACTAAGCTGAGGGGGGCAGCATTGTCAAAGATGGTCTGTGATCATGTGGCCAGCATGACCACACAGAATGCTGTTACTTCCCACTGAAGTAGTACCTATTTATCTACTTGCACTTTTACATGCTTTCACCTACTAGGCAGGCAGAAGCTGGACTATGTGAACTACCTTGCGATCATCAGAGTAAGCATCTTAAACATTAAGCCACTGTGTCCCACTGGACATGGTTACCTTCTCAAAATCTCAGATTGTAACCTTAGTGCACACCTGGGCTATCACAGTGCTGGAGGCCCAGGTTTTGGGGGACAGCTAGGAGTGTATTTGCAAAACTAAATGATTTATTGATGGCATCTTCTTGGAGATGTCATTTCTGGCTGTGTGATGTAAGGCTTTGGTTACATCCTACTGATGTCACTGTAACGCAGTCTATGTGAGATTGTCTCTGGGAAACCATTCAGAAACTGCAGTGGGATACCAAATGCTGCCATCAGGTGGTTTACCAGTCTGTTTACATGGAACACATAATTCTCTTATTACATCTGACTACGGACTGTTTCTGACCAGAATTCAAAGTTCTAATTATGCTTGATAAAACATTTATACAACTTGGACCCAGGTATCACAGTCAGGGTATCTGACTGTCGGTGTAGCCACAGTGCAGAATTAAGCAGTTTGATCCCACTTAACTACTATGACTTTATCCTATAGAATTCTGGGATTGTTAGTTTGGTGAAGCAACTGGTCTCTCTGACAGGCCAGGATGAATTTCACAAAACTACAAATCCAAAGATTCTGTAGGATAGTTATGGCAGTTATGTGGTGTCAAACTGCTTTATTCTGCAGTGTGGCACCAACTTGTACTCATTATATGAGCTGCGGCTTTAAGATCCTTGGGAGGGGGCTTTCTCATGAATCTAGTACCATAATAGGCACATTGTGCTCACTTTGAATTTTAAAATTCCTTTTGTCCCAACTTTGGTAAAAGGTGGGATGTGAAATAGCAAAATAGAGGAACATTTAATGAAGATACAGGTGACAACCTTCTTGCTGGCTTTTCCCAGGCTATAGAAATGCTTCTCAAGGGACACTTGGTTAGCTATCTCCTCTCTCTCTCTGAAAGCAAGCAAGATGTTTTATGGAAGAAGTGTTTGGCACATAGTTTGGCGAAAGTTCTTTTAATGGTTTGCCCTGCTTTTTTCTTACTATGATTTAAATGTTTTAAACCAGTGGTTTTAACTTTTAATTGATCTTATTTGCCATCAAATTGACTTTGATTTATGGCAACATCCAGGATCTGATCATCACCTGCCTCCCTCATGTCGGGACGTAGCTAGGATTTTAGGAAGGGAGGGTCCAGACTAAGTTCCACCATTATAATGGGGTTGTGTGTGGCGGGCAGCAGCACACACCATTCATTTTTCTAATGGACGGGGGGGGGTCGGACCCCAAGAACCCCCCTCCTTGGCTACGTCCCTGCTCATGTCCTGCAAACCCCGTGCCATGCCTTCTTTGATATATCAATTCACCTGTAATGTATCCTTCCATTTTTCTTCTTCCTTCCACTGTGCGGGGGTTGTTTTTTTTATTTATTTATTTATTTTTGGTGCTTTTAAAATCATTTCCTACTTTGCCAATCTATCCGAGGATATATATAGATTTGTTCACAGTGGGTTTGCCCTAGCCTTCCTCGAGGATGAGAGATTTGACTTGTAAGGTCACTTAATGGTTTTTCACTGTGGAAAAAAGGATCCCTGGGGTTAAGAGCCAAGAACAGGGTGGCTGTGTGGCTGCTTGGACCCCAGGGATCATCACACATGGGCAGGGATTCAAACCCTGGTGCATATCTTTCTTCTAGTCAAAAATTATTTTAATAACATAACACATTTACTGATTGTTAAACTTTTTTTTTTTTAAAAAAACACAGTTTGTACCTTGGTTTAATCTATATTATAGCCACATTGGGTTCTGTGTTGGAGAAAGGTGGGATATAAAGTGAATATTTTTGGTGTTTTTTTTAAAAGTATGGTAATAGTTATAAATTACTACTTTAAAATGAAACTATTGTTTTTGTGTCTTGGACTCTGTCCTGGACTCTGCCCCTAAGAGGCAGCCTGCAGCTGCTTCTTTTTTGCCTGAATGGATCTGCGCAGAAACTACACACTTTCCGCAGCACAAAAGGAGCTGCAAACAGTTTAATTTTATTATAAGCCACGAAAGGCCACAGAAGGGGCCACCTGCTGCAGCTCTTTTGGCGCTGTGTCACTCTGGACGCAGCACCAGAGGAGTGCAGTGATGCTTTTTGCCATGTGGTTGGGTGCGCGGCGTAATGGCAGCATCAGGGCAGCATTGGGGCATGCGACGTGGACAAATGCCCCCACTCTGCCCCCAGGCTGGCGTTTATCGCTGGTCTGTCAAGGCCTTTGATAATAGTTTACCCTGGTAGTGCAGCCATTAAATGTTGGTACTAAGCCATTCAAGCCAAACGTTGTGAGTTCCATCCCAGGCAGAGCTCCAGGATCCACTCAGCCTTGCATCCTTCCGTATGTTGCTATAATGAGTACCTAGCATGTTGGGGACTATTAGCTTACACATTGTAAACTGCTTAGGGAGTGCTTAAGTGACTGATAAGCAGTATACAAACGCTTGCTATTCTACTGCACGTTACCAGATCTGGAAAATCATTCCTGAGTACATAGATACTTCTTTATCTACCTCTCAGTATTGTCTATTTGGGTCTTAATGAAACAGTAAACTCCCTGTACTTCACAGGAAAAAGAAATGGTGCACGTAGTAAATTTGGGATTAAGCTGCTTAGACACCATCTCTCTTCATTTACTGTAAAGGTCAATCCTGTTTTGAATTGACCATAAGAGCTGAATCTGAACTGGAATTGGGTTTGTATCCTGGATCTACCATTATTGCCCTGTCCTTTCCCCTGTATGTGAAAGGTTAATTAAGAAAGTGTGGCCAGGCAAAGATGGGTCCAGCCTTTTTGGTTGCTTAAAAATGATAAAACACTATGAATACTTGCCAGAATATGGATAGAAAATCACATGTTATTAGTCATGTAATTTAGTTAAAGTACTTAATTTAAACAAACTTATGTATGGGCAGTAATGAGTTACGATTTCATTTTCATAATGTCAGAGTTATGTTTCATTTCCGAATTACATTTCAAAAGTGAAGAAAGGGGTTACTCCGTGTTATAATGAGTTAACATTTTCTCTAGTTGCTTTAAAAAATTTGCTTTTAAGGACATTTAAAGGTATTTTGACATGATTTTTCCAATGCAACGCAGTTACTCTGGACTGATAAAGGAACAATCAAAAAACAGGACCCAACCAATTCTCCCCTTTGAAAAGTAACAAAAAATAATAATGAGCATTGTTATGAGCAGTATAAAGAGTAATGCAACACTATCTTTTTTAATACAATAGGCTACAATGGTGGGCTGCTTTTCAAACATATAATGATTAACAGAAAATATTCAAAAATAACTTTCGAGGTTGTGCTACTTACTAACTGAACCATATAAATCAGTCTTTGTTCCCAGATTCAACTTGCCACCAGGGCAAGATATGAACTAGGCCAGATATTCCAGAAGGAAAAAATGGTTGGGGAATAAAAAAAAAAATCTTACCTGATACACATATTATATTCTTTCATTTTCTTCACTTCTTATTTCCCTATGTAGAGTTACAAACACAGCAAGCTATCATGTGTCACTTAAAAGCTAATGGCTTGGGAGGCCATTATGCCAAGCCATGAAATTGGCTCTTTGATTTGCTTCAGAATTCTGTCTAATGGCCTTGCCCTCTCAGGGTCATGCATTATTGAGCATTTGTTTTTTGGCAACAAAATATATCACACTAAGATCTTTGAGCTTCTGTCTAATGAGAAGATAGCTAAGAAATATCACCATCAATCATGTTAAAAAAAAGGGGTGGATCTAAGACTATGGTCAGGTGCCAAAACCTGTGTTCCTTAGCCAAAACAGAATTTCGGAAGACTATATATATTATTATATATATATAGAGAGAGAGAGAGAGAGAGAGAGGAGAGAGAGAGGTGTTTTATGAAATTCCAAGTATCGTTTTATCTATTGAAAGAGCAATCAAAGGGGCATCGATCTTATGCAATCTCACTAAATGGTGACAGGAGCTGCCTCCCAGTTCCTATCCCGCTCATGGTGGTATGGTATAACCCTGACTTGATCTCTCCTGATTTTGAGTACAATGATAATGATATGGAAACTTCATTAGCTGGTGACATTGAGTTTTATTTTCTATTTATTTCCACAGCACCTTTTAGGAAGGATGTTGGAAATTGAATTTAGTACATTTATTTCAATGGGCCAAAACAGAACTAGGTAAGATATAGTTAATTTAAAGAAGACAAGAGGAGATATGTTATGACAGCCATCTTTAAACATCTGAAGGAATGTCCTGTGAGGATGAAGCAAGCTCTTTTTTGCTGTTCAAGAGACTAGACCATGGACCAATGGATTCAATTACAAGAGAAAGTGATTCCATGAATATTAGGAAGAACTTCTTGACTGTAACAGCTGTTTGACAGTGTAATGGATAATTTTAAATAAAGGTTGGAAAACCATCTCTCAGGAGTTCTTTAGTTACACATTGTGGTCCCTTCCACACTCTCTCTCCAGCATATGGGTAATGTATATAAAATAAGAAAAATTGATTGTTCTGAGAACAATTGTGGACAAGGAAGTTTCCCTTTATATGTAATCCTGAAATTATTCTTGGCCTGCAAGGATTCATTCATCCAAGCCAATAGGCTTGGGGCTTTGATATGGAAGAATGTCCCTAGCATAGTGGAGTTCACAATGAGGTAGGAAGGAAGAGAAATAGCTTTAACTCAGAACCCGAAGGATTCATTCATACAGTACTGAGATGGGCAGAAAGAAAGAGGCTCCATCACCACATATCAAGGACTTGACCCTCCATTGGGAGGGAGAGACTGGCCCTGTATTTTATTATTTGCAGTACTATACATCAATTTCTGGAATTTGTAGATCTTTAATCCATTATAATGATATTCGCGCTTATCTTTTTATTTCCAAGACTGGGCATGAATTCCTGCTGAAGACCATGCACAGGAATGTTAGAAGCTTTGAGAATAAACATCTGCTGCAAGCACTTGTTTCTGATCATTTCTTCTTAGTCTGATGCATGTGGGTAGAAGCACAGTCTGGTTTGCCTCAGACCATTATTCAAAGGTGCATTGAGTATAAAACATTAAGAATCATAGTTAATGCTCAATAAGTTAGTACCATGGCTTGAGTAAGCACTAATGAGATTGGCAATGTCATGAGAAGTATCAGAGAAGAACATTCTTTACTACAACGCCAAGAAAAAAGTACACCAAGATGAAAGAACAAATCGTGCCAAGACTGAGGTTTACATGCCCTGAAAAACACTGATTGCCTGCAGCTTTTGTTCTCTTCTTCATTGGTCCCAAGGCCACAAATGAAAGTAAAGGAAAAGTGTTTTTTAAAGGAGCGTCTGTTTTTATTATAATCCAAGAACCATATATTTCTTTTGAACCTTTGACATGCTGGAGGAAGGGGTCCTGAATTAGATGAGTCAAGTATAGATGGAACTCAACTGCAGTGTTTACCAGAAATCAAAATCTCACGTACCATCTCAGGCCATCTTTTACCCATGAGGCCAATGCTTCATCTCTGTCACCATTATCTATCCTGGAAAATAGTGATGTCCAGCAAGATAGATTCTGCAAATCCTACGTGTTTTCTTCCTCTCTTTGTTTTGCCTTGGGCTATGAAATGCCCTTTCTCTTCTTCCACTGACATTTAGTGTCTTCGCCATATATTTTCTTAATGTGTTGATCTTTTTCACATTATTCTTTACTATTTTATGCAATTTTCTTATTTAATATAGCATGATTGTGTACCTTTTAAAAGATACACATTTTTAATTGGGTTTATCATCTGCACATCATTGAACCAGGGGAGGGGCAGATCTGATCTTATGATTTCCTTTCTCATGATGGCAAATGGGGAAAAATACAAGCAAGCCTTTGATAACAATCACAGAGAGGAAAAATTTGGATAAATTTAATAGAAACATTAGTTAATGTAAATTTGGGTCCATCCTTATTGTTTGTATTACAACTGCCTGTAAAATTCCCCACCTCCTTCAAAAAAGTATTCAATGATTATGGGAGCTGTAGTCGCACAGATAGAGGAAATACATTTTCTTTCCCCAGTCTCCAAAGTCTCAAATGGAGATTCCTCCCACTACACAGCTACCCAGAGATGTGTATTAATCATACTCACCCGCCCATCAAACAGTTCTAGCCTCCATTGGTCATTTGTTTAATAATTGTCCCTACATCCAATGAATGCCCATGCATTTACAAAAACAATAAAAAACAGAATACAACTACTAACAAAGCTCCAAAATCAAATAAAACTGACCAGATTAACACACTGCACTAAACACAGGAAATATCTAAAATTCAGAAGCAAGATTAATTACTAAAGCTGTCTAAGGCCCCATTAGACCGCCCAAAGGGGCAGTCTCAGGCCGCTGCCAGTTGCACGTGGAGGAGCCACAGCAGCCAAACCACGTGCTCCTCCACGCTGCAAAAAAGGAGCACGAAATTGTGCTCCTTCCGGCAACCCCGAAGAGACGTTGCAGTGCCAAAGCGCGCACTCGTGACTCTCTTCCGGGTTGGGACGTCGGATGCAGAGCGTCCGCTCGTCAAGTGGCGGCGCCCATCTGTATAGGGCCCGCTATCTTGATGTCGGTTACGCGCGAGGGGCAGGCACGTCCGGAAGCGCCCACCCTCGTGTGTAATGCGGCGCAAGGAAGGCGCTTCTTAGGCCCGTGTAAGCGCCCTAAGTAACAAAATGAAGAAGAAAACTAATCCTAGAATTTGGATTCCATAGCTAGGTAATTGTACCTAGGCAAAGTTCTTTTCCATTCCCTATTACCCTATGTAACTATGCTGTTATTTAGTCTTATTAAGGTTGAGTCAATGGTGTACTCTACAAATAGTTACCTGTATGTGGGCATATAAATTTTCTCCTTTCTCCTCCTCACTTACAGCAAAAAGCGCCTTCTCAGTAAACTGTTTTCAGTTGGATTCACGTTGAGTTTATGCCACTGTGCTCTAGTCTTATAATAATAATAAATAATGATATATTATTTGTATACCGACCTCTGGCAAACCACTCGGACGGTTAACAACAGTAAAAATATCAAATATGACAATTTAAAACACTTTATCCTCCCCCCCTTAAGGACAGTATTAAACAGTACAGTGGTACCCCGGGATACGAATTACCCAGCTTACGAAATTTTCGGGATAGAAAAATATCCATAGGATTTTTGGTTCGGCTTACGAAGGTTTTTCGGGTTATGAAAAAAACCTCGGCGCTATTTTCAATGGAGCCGCGGCGGAGCCGCGGCTTTTTTCCATTAGCGGCTTATGGCAATTCAGGTTCCGAAGGTTTTTCGGTTACGAAATTGCGCGGAACGAATTAATCGTAACCGAGGTACCACTGTTATCAACATAAAAAACACAATATCAAGCATAAAAACAGCAATTAAAACTAAAAACCCTGATATCCCTCTGTTGATCCTCAACCATCACTAAGATGGGGCCACGGGAGGAATGAGGGAATCAGGGAACCTGGGAACCTGGGCCGGGATGGTTAATCTGGAAAGGCCTGCCGGAAGAGATCTGTCTTGACCACTTTTTTAAAGCTGTCTAATGATGTTATCTGACGGATCTCATCTGGCAGGTCATTCCAGAGTTTGGGGGCGACAGCAGAGAACGCCCTCTGGGAGGTCGCTGCAAGCCTAGATTTTAGAGGCTGTAGTAAGTTCCTCCCAGAGGACCGGAGAGCGCGGGGAGGATTGTACGAGAGGAGGCGATCCCTAAGATAGCTTGGACCCAAGCCATTTAGGGCTTTAAAGGTGATAACCAACACCTTGTACTGGGCCCGGAAGCTGATAGGCAGCTTTGTCTTGTTTGTTTCATGGCTGCCAGACCCTTAGAAAACCAAGGGGCTGGTTTAGCTCCACTCTGTAAGATGGAATCTTAGGAGCAATCATGTAAACTGCCCTGGTCATTTCTCCATTCCAGAGATTAATCAAGTCTTCAACAGGACCACCTGCCAAAACAGCAGGAAACTCTTCAAAAGCCATCAGGTGGACCATATTAATGGGTCTCCCACCCCTGCAGAGGCTCTGAATTCCAGCAAGTCTAAACCTGACCAGAAAGTGATCTGTCCATGATAACAGTAGAAAGCTCCTCCATTCCCAGATCACCAGCATTACCCCCTGTACAGAACATAAGGTCTAGACTGTGTCCAGTGGCATGACCCATGGTTTGTATAGAGGCCATGAAGTCCTGAGCCACTCCTAGGGCAGTCTCAGCATGGATGTTGAAGTCTCCCAGCATTCATAGATGAAGAGACTCGAAGAACAACCCCGAGAATACCCCGGCTAGCTCAGACAGGGAGACTGTTGTACAGTGGGGTGGGTAATACACCAACAGAATCCCTAATCTGTCCTGCCTGCCCACCTTTAAATAAACACACTTAAACCCTGCAGACTGACATATAAGACGCATAGTCAAAAGGATATTATCCCAATAGATAATTCCATCTCTGCGTCCCTGCCCTGCACGTCTTGCCTGCTACTGCACAGAGAATCCTGGCAAGCAAAGATGAGAGAAATTACCCCCCCCCCCCGCCCCCCCCCACCCGGTCCCTGTAATACAGGCTAGGTCAGTTTGTTCACCCAGGATCAGGTCCTGGATGGCAGCTGTCTTACTATTCACTGACCTGGAATTAAGCAGCAGCATTTTCAACCCAGTGGGGTTGCTGCCATGGCTATCCAGATTATTTGGAATGGGAGACATAAAACAGCACCATATGGCCATACAGCAGCACTACAGCAGCACAGGAAGTTGCCTTAGTTTTTTGTGGGTTTTTCAGGCTATGTGGCCGTGTTCTAGAAGAGTTTATTCCTGATGTTTTGCCAGAATCCATAGCCAGCATCTTCAGAGAAGATGGCCACATAGACAAAAAAATCAAAACACACACACACACACACACACACACACACACACAAACCTTTGGATGCCAGCCATGAAGGCCTTCAACTTCAAGATGTTGTCTTACACTGAATCAGACCATTGTTCTATCTAGCTCAGTACTGTCATTTTTGAAAAGCAGCAGCTCTTCAGGATTTCAGACAGAAGTCTTTCCCAGCTTTAACTGCAGATTCTGGGACAGAATTGGATGAATTCTGTTGGTGCCATGCCACTGATTTAAGGCATTCACCCATGTTTTGACACAATATGCCAAAGTATGAGGAACAGTTTTAACCAGGTATGTTACTTATAACCTGTAATAGGGGGCTGTAGGGAATAGGTGCAGTGGTTCATTTAGAAGGAAAGTTATATTTGGAAGGGGAAATGATTTGCTGCCTCTTCCATCAGTTTTGAATAAGGTCAGCTTATATGAAGATGACCTACATCAGGTGTAGATCCTTTATAAGAAAACTTTCAGAAGGTTAGAAGAAAACCTGAGTGGCTTGGTGTTTAAAATTCTGTTTTCTGTTCTGTTTAAAATTCTGTTCCCGTCCAAAGGAGGGCGATGAAAATGGTGAAAGGTCTGGAAACCATGCCCTATGAGGAACGACTCAGGGAGCTGGGGATGTTTAGCCTGGAGAAGAGAAGGTTAAGAGGTGATATGATAGCCCTGTTTAAATATTTGAAAGGATGTCATATTGAGGAGGGAGCAAGCTTGTTTTCTGCTGCTCCAGAAAACAGGACCCAGAACAATGGATGCAAGCTACAGGAAAAGAGATTCCACCTCAAGATTAGGAAGAACTTCCTGACAGTAAGGGCTGTTCGACAGTAGAACACACTCCCTTGGAGTGTAGTGGAGTCTCCTTCCTTGGAGGTCTTTAAGCAGAGGCTAGATGGCCATCTGTCGGGGATGCTTTGATTTGGACTTCCTGCATGGCAAGGGGTTGGACTGGATGGCCTGTGTGGTCTCATCCAACTCTATGATTCTATTTATTTATATCCTATCAGTCTCAGAGGAAGGAAATGGTAAACCACCTTTGAGAAATTTTGCCAAGAAATCCTATGATAAGGATGTATTAGCATCACCATTAGCATCACCATAAGTCAGAAATGACTTGAAGGCACACAACAACAAAAACAATCATAACATTTGAATATCTACTACTTGCATTCTTTCTTTATATTATGTGCTATGCCATCTTTGCAGTCATGTTCTGTCTACAGTTTCACACAACATTACTCTTTCAAGGGGAGAATTAGTCACAAGCACTACTACATGACTGATTTCTATCATTCTACAAGTTCTGTCTGTCCAACAAAGAGATGGTATCAGAAATGCTATCAATGTCACTATCCCTCGCTCAGAGTAAAGTGATTGGGAAACACCTGGTAAACCATTCTTAAGAAATTGATGACATCCCTGTCAATCATTAAACTCACTCACTCTCTTTCACTGCCTGTTTTTGATAACACAAAATCTGAAAGACATGTTACTTGTTTTTTCTCTGCTTTTCTAACCCCAAAACTCACACAAAGCTTTATCCAGAGACCAGCTTCATGTTGGGGTTCAGAGAGAAATCTGCTTCAAATCCAGAAGCACCAGTGTTGTTCCAAGTCAATCCCATTTAGTTGAGACTGCATCCAAATATGATACAATTTGTAACCACAATTTCAAAAAGAATATAAATATATTACATATTTTCCACAGAAAAACCAGTAATACACAATTAGTTATAGCTGTCTTTCCCCTAAAATGCTGGATTTTAATTGACAGTGTAAATACAGTTCAGTTTGTTCAAATATTTTACTCACTTGCAAGCTATCAAAAATGCAGCTGGAAAACATACCCTGGCACATTTTAATTATACAAATGTTTTCTCTACATGCTTCAGTAATTCATTACATCAGTTAGTGATCTCTATAAGTGGTATTGCAGATTAATGCTAGACCAATGTTAGACTAATATTTTCTTCATTATTCTTTTCCTTGCACAGTTTCATGCTTACGTCCTTTGCCATCACCATTTTAACAAGCCCCCAAAATATTGGACGATTTAGGCAAGTAGTTACCATTCTTGCATATTTTCTCCAACATGGGACAGTATTTTTTTCTAGTAATAATACCTGGGAATGTCAGGTGTCCTAAATATGGAATATGGGATGTTCTGTGTGTAAAATACCTTCATTACCATCCCCTTGTCTCCTAACTCCAGAATGTTTGTTTTAACACTGCAATGACAAAAATATCTGGTTCAAACACTAAGGGATGTGGAGATGTGAATTCCCCTGGAGAAAATTTTCTAGACTTACTGAAACTCAGAAAACTGTCTGTTCTTGCATGGTTTCATTTAGGCAATCAATGCCTTGTGTGCATTTGCTCCATCCTTAAGCAGCTATGAACCTTTGCCTGTGACCTAGAATCCTGAGACAAAACCACAAACCCCACTAGCTCCATTTCAAGTTCTCCTAAAAAATCAATGAAATAAGGCAATGCTATTTACTATGTCTATACCATACATACAAAAACACTTCAAACAACTAAATAGGTGTGGTTTTTTATCATATGTACAATTTTGTATTAATCCTGCGAAACAACCTTCAGGTATTCTATATAAGCACAGCTCTGCTAGATCAGAGCAAAATTCCATTCCCAGTACAACATTTATTTGTTGGCAACCAGCCAGATTCCACATCCCCAGGCTGTAGGCCTGGGAGTGGGGAGTTACTGGTCTATTTGAATAGAGACCAGTAATTTTATTGACCTGGAACATCACCCCGATCTGGGAGACAGTTAGGGGCGGGGCTAAGGCTACTTAGCTGCTCCGCCCTCCTTCTCCCTCTTCCAAGAATGTGGTGTTTCCAGGAGGAACAACACTCTACGTTGGCTAAGTTTCTCTTTCTTCTGTGGGTTCTAGTTTGCCTTGGGAGGGGAGAGGCAGTTGGGTCCTGACATTGTTCATAGGCCCTGCTCTGCCCATGGTTCTTTCTGGGCCCCTCTCCCTGTCTGAGGTGGGACTACAGCCTGGGGTTTGGAGTTAGGTCCCTCCGTTCTGTCCCTGCAGGGCCTCCCTTTTTCCCTGTGTGCCTCCTCCATATTTCCCTGTTTGTTTGCTGCTCCTGCTCATGTGGGTGCCTGTTTTCCCCACTGCTGGTGCTTGCCGTGTGTTGCCTGCTCATTTTCCCTCTTTCTGGTGTTTTTGTTCCGTTTGTGTGTGCATGCCTTTCCTTCCCCGCCTCCTTATCTTGCTTCCCTGTGGCAACAAACAGTTTAGAGCTTCAGTGCTGGTTATTGTCCCTATTTGGGTCTGGTGGTGCCTCTGTCTGGGTTCCATTTGGGTCCTTCATGTTGTCTCGGTGTGCTGTGAGGCGTTTCCAGTGGGCTTTTCAAGGCACAAGCTTCCTATTTTCCCTCCTTTTCCCTGATCTCTCTCTCTCTCTAGTTTCTGCAGAGGTCGGGTTAATAATTTACCTGCCTGGTAGCTTTATTTTGCTACACTGCAGCTGCCACCAAAGTTTTGCAGCTTTTCCTTGTTAGCTCATGGTTCACTAGGCCTATTCAGTTCAAGGGGTTGTTGGTTCAAGGCTGGTTTGGGTTTCAGACTGATTTAAAACAATTATTTTCCTTCTGGTAATCTTTGAGGTTGCTGAAGTTTGTTCATAGCTTATTCTTTTTCAAGGGGCCAACTTCATTGCGCCCCCTGGGGGCTGGGAGCTCATTACGTCTGTTAATTTTGACTAAAGCCCCAAGTAGGTCACACACTCTCTCAGCTTCTTTGGCCAACATCACTGATACTTTATTAAGTGGTGTTATTGATTCTAGGTATTTTTTTTTTTTGTTTTTTAAGTTTTATTTATTTGACCTATTATTATTTCTTAAATATGGGTCCTAAGAAAGGTTTTCTACAAAAAGGAAAAGGCCCAGCTAAACGCAACCAAAAGACCTCAGATAGCTATTCATCGTCATCGGATGATGACGTGAAGTTCCCTGGGAAGAGGCATTGCCAGGGCAAAGTCTCTAAACAGGCTCTTTTACAGTGCAGCTCTGGACCCCTTCCTTGCAAAGTTCCACTAGGATTTTAAAAACGACAGCTTACAAAAGTTTGTTCTCGTTTATCTGCTCTAGAACAGCTGCATGCTTCAATCTGAGTCTCCGCTTACCCTGAAGAGCCATGAGTTAAATGCTGGTCCTTCACTTCAAGATGCGGCTCAGCCAAAGTTGGCTCAACAATCTGACCAGTTTCACAAGGTGATTCTCTAACTTAAACACTTCCTATTTCAGATTACTTGGCCTTGGGTTTTTAACACACTTAATTTAGGACAACCTTTTGCCCCTATGTGGGTGGACAGTTAGGCCATTGGCCACAAATTCAGCGATTGGCTCTCCTCTCCAGCCTTACGTCTGATCCTTGTTTGTGGTTCAACAATCCCTGGAATGAAACAGATCCACTGTTGGGATCTTCAACGTCTGGGTGTTATTCAGTCGCTTCTTGGGTCATCTATCCATTTGGTGGTGTTGACTGTCCTAGGTGATCATTTGGCTCAGTCAACCAAGAAAAATTCTCGAGGGAATAGTAGATGTGGTTTTTCTCTCCTAAACGTGAACCTGATAAAAATTGATAAAGACAAAACTTGATGAAAAAGAAAGGGAAGAGCTGAAAAAGAAACGGATTGTCGAAACTGGTCTAATTGGCTGTCAGGTATGTTTATTTATGCTGGCTTTCTTGCCAGGTCTCAACCAATGCAGCTCCATCATTGTTTCAATACATGGATACATCCATAGAGGCTATGTTGATTTTGCTGGTCCGGCTTGGCTTCTCTAGACGAGGCTTTTCGCATGAGGGCTGCTATATACCACTCATTGCGTTGGGACATGAGCATCCACATTGTGGATGCAACTCATGACTCCATCCAGACCAATTCAGGGAGAACGGTCTCATCATAGGCCATCTTATTCAGAAGACAGGTAATTCTGGCTCCTTTCGTCCCCAAAATACAACTGGTCAAACAAACAATTGGTGTGCTGGAGTTTGGATCCAGGGTTTGCTCTCGAAAACATGCAAGTTCAACATGACTGTTCCAGCTGCGGGGCTAATAACTCTTTCCGAAACTGCGCCCAAAGCTAAAGGCCCTCAGGTCAACCAGCGAGAGCAACAGGGTGGAAAAAAGTCATCAGCTACAACCCCTCTTTTCAAAAGGGACCTAGCCCTAATAAACTAGAGACTTGCTCCACTATTGGGGGGCTTACCCTAATCGTCAGGCTGCCAGTTATTTGCGGGCAGGTTTTACTGAGGGTTTTCGTATCCCCTTTGTGGTGTTCGGCGCCCATTTATGGCCAAAAACTTACAATCATTAATGGTCTACAACATGTTGTTAGACTTAAAATTCAAATGAGTTAAAGAAGGGAGGGTTTTGGGCCCTTTCAACACCCACCTTTTCCCAACTTAAGGGTCTCTCCATTGGGAATATGTCCAAAGCAGGCCCCTGGAGAATTCAGGTTGATTCATCATCTCTCCTACCCCAGGGGTGATTTCGCTAGAATGATCATCCCGCAGACCTATGTTCAGTTAATATACGCTTTTGACAGGCTGTTTAATTAATCCGTAAATTTGGCATTGGGCCGAGTTGGCAAAATGTGACATTAAGTCTGCATTTCGTTACTCCCAATACAATCCTGGAGATTTTGAGCTGCTAGGTTTTTATTTTGAGGGTGGTTATTATATTGACAGGGCTCTTCCCATGGGCTGCTCGGTTTCATGCGCAGCTTTTGAAACCTTCAGCACTTTTTGGAATGGTGCCATTAGGTCAAATCTGTCAACAGGGAATAAGTACATTACTGGATGACTTTTTGTTTATTGGAACTTATCAGACTGTGCCAATGTTCAGCTTTATTGTCTCAATTTATTCCCTGTCTGATGAACTGGGTGTACCTTTGGCGCCCGATAAGACGGAGGGCCCTCCTATAGTTTAAACCTTTTTGGGCATGAGATCGAACTGTCCAGTCAATTTTGCAGACTTCTGAAACAAGCTTATAAGCTTAGGCTTCGGTTATTCCAATTTATTTCTTTAAAAAAGGCCACACTTCAAGAATTACAAAAATTATTGGCCATTTAAATTTTTGCTTGTAAAGTGGGTAGCGCCAGGCGTGCCTTTTTACGACGCTTGTTGCGATGCTACTAGGGGTTTAAAATTGCCTCATCACAGGCTGAGGGTGTCTAAAAAATCAAAGAAGACTTGGGAGGTTTGGCTATCCTTTTTGACGGACTTTTAACGGTGTTTCCTCTTTGGAGGGAGAGAAAAAGCTACAAGATGCACTACAACATGGCCTCTGATGCAGCAGGTTCTGTGGGTTTGGCGTCTACTTTCAGGGGCGGTGGGGTGCTCAAACTTGGCCCGATGCTTGGATTGCCTCTGGCATTACCTCTGACCTCCTTTTTAGAATTTTTTCCGATTGTTAGTCGCAACCACATTTGGGCCAAGAATTGTCAAATTCTTCTTTCACTCTGGGGCGACAACCTGTCAACAGTTCATGTCATAAACTCTTTAACATCCAGATCCCCGAGGGTTATGGGACTGGTTCGGGCTTCACATTACAGTGCTTAAAGTTTAATAACTGTTCACAGCTAGGCATATCCCGGATTAGTTAATGAGAAAGCTGATGCCCTTTTCTCGTGCACAGATTGAGCGTTCAGACTTCTGGCTCCAAACGCTGCTGCGTCCCAGATCCAATGCCGCCAGACCTTTGGGAGTCTTGGTCTCACGAGGTGAACGGGCAATTGCCATGTCTTAGCTTCAAGTACCAAAAAGACTATATAGAGCCATTGAAGATTTGTGGTTTTTCGCAAAAGTCAAAAGCTAGTCGGGAGCTACCGGTACGTGTTCTCATATTTTCAGTTCTGTGTTTACCACCTCCACAACAAAGGGCTTAAGTCACGCTCCTTAGGTCCAAATTATCTGCTCTTGCTTGTGGCAAAGGCTCAGGGCCTGACTGATCACACGATGATTCGAATAGCAAAAACGTTAGAAGTTGGTCAGAGAGAGCTGCACTACAACGGATGCACGCACTCCTCTACCCCCACTATCCTTAAGGGGCTAAACACTGTTTGGTCCTCTTTTGGCAGGTCTCATTATGAGGTTGTTGCTCTTCCGGCTGCTGCCTAACCCGCCTTTTTTGGGCTTTAAGGGTCTCTGAATTGGTGCAAACGTCCGAACACGATAAATCTGGCAGGGCTTTGCGCTTTCAAGATATCCATTTAGTCAAAAGGGCTTTTCACTTACTATCCGATTTTCCAAGACTGATCAATGGGCAGGGGATCAAAAATTTTCCTGGGCCATGCAGTGATCATTCTCTTGCCCAGTTCTTGCCCTCAGATATTCTGATGCTAGGGGTTCTCATCCTGGCCCCCTTTGTCATCAAGATATGCCTCCCCCAAATTCATTTTGGTCCATACTTCCAGGCACTAGATCGCCTAGGACTCCGGGACTTAAATTTGGGACACACTCCTTTAGGATTGGGGCGGCATCCACAGCAGCGATTATTGGTTTTCAGCCACAAGCCATTCAAAGCTAGGTCGGTGGAGTTCTGATACCTACGCAGATACGTTAGACCTATTCATTCTAATTGTTTTTGTCTTGTTTCAGACTCTAGCCTATGGCGAGCCGACTGCGGGTATTGATCTGTGGCCATAGCTTCGTATATTGGGCTGTCGCCATGCCCAGACGTGGAACCTCGGATGTCACCTGGGCCTGGCCGAGAGAGCATTGATTGAATGGATGGGCAAGCGTGGCCTGAGATGGCACGGCTTGATGCCCCTTCTGTTTGGGGAGCGCCGTCGGCTCCGCCTCATATTCTACTTATCACTGGTGGTAATGATTTGGGACTTCTTAAAGGCAAGGCCTTATCTTACAAGTTTATTCGAGACTTTCGATCCATTTTGGATCGTTGGCCTTCTGTTCAATTGTTTGGTCGGCCATGGTGCCTCGTAAAGTTTGGGGTGGTGGCGGTGATCCTCGTTTACTTAATAGGGCTCGCCGTAGAGCAATACGAGATCACAATGCCCTGGATCGGGGGTTGGGCCACACATAGCTCTCCAGCTATTGTTTTACAACACCCAGAGTTATATAGGCCGATGGCATTCATTTAAGTGATGCCGGCAATAATAATTTCTTTGAAGATTTGCAAAAGGGTTGCAGGCTTGTTTACCAGCCTGTGGGGGATAGGGGCTAAGCCGACGCTTGCCCCTATCTGTGGGCGGTTATGGGGGAGATGTAATTGTCTGGTGAACACCTATGGCACCCACTCGGGGTGAAGGTAGGCCTCTTGGACTCTTCTTAGGTTCTGCGAGTAAGGAGAGAGAAAAGAGACCTTCCTTGGGGCTGACCTGGGATATAATCCCAGTCAAGTCTGGCGAGTTTGACTGTGAATCTCAGGCTGGCGTCCATATGCAAGCTGGCCGAGGAGCAACCCAGTCCATTGGGTTTCTCGGAGCTCAGGTGTTTCGCCCGGGAAAGCTGAGGAGGTGGCATGAGGGATAGACCACCTGCCACAGCTGCTCCCACATCAGGTGCTCCCCTCTAGTTTGCAAGTATTCAAAAACTTTATAAATAGTTAATCCTTAATATAAAGTGGCCTATTTCAACCCACATTTGTGTCTGGTCGTCATTTCAAGTTAGACGGTAATCCAATCCCAAGGCTGTATCCTGGGATGGGAGTTTACTGGTCTATTTGAATAGAGACCATAATTTGATTGGACCTGGAAATCACCCCAGATCTGGGAGACAAGTTGGGGCGGGGCTAAGGCTACTTAAGCCTGCTCCGCCCTCCCTTCTCCCTCTTCCAAGAATTGTTGTCCCACCCCTCCCGCCTCAACATCAGTGTGGCTTTGTGGTCGCTTTATGGCCAGGTAGGAATTTTCTTCTCCCTTTTTAAAAGGGTTTTTCGCCTACCTCACACTGTTGTTCTTGGCATAGGAAATTGGGCTCAGGTGTGGACTTAATAGGCGGTCACTGGCGGTTATGGGGGAGATGTAATGGTCTGGTGAACACCTATGGCACCCACTCGGGGTGAAGGTAGCTCTTGGACTTCTTCTTAGGTCTTGCGAGTAAGGAGAGAGAAAAAGACCTTCCTTGGGGCTGACCTGGGATATAATCCCAGTCAAGTCTGGCGAGTTGACTGTGGAAATCCAGGCGGGCGTTCCATATGCAAGCTGGGCCGAGGAGCAACCCAGTCATTGGGTTATCCTCGGAGCTCAGGTGTTTCGCCCAGGGAAAGCTGAGGAGTGGCATGAGGGAAGACCACCTGCCACAGCTGCTGCCCACATCAGGTTGCTCCCCTCTAGTTTGCAAGTATGCAAAAACAGTTATAGAATAGTTAATTCCTTAAATAAAGTGGCCCTATTTCAACCCACATTTGTGTCTGGTCTCGCCATTCAAGTTAGACGGTAAACCTCCCAGAAGCCAAGAAATGTAAAAGCAGGACATGAAACTGAGTCCTTTGGTCCCTAGTGTCTAGTAACCAGAAGGTTCCATTGCTTTCTTGGCTCAGGCAGACCTGCCTCCATGAATTTGGGGTTTGGCTATGCAGCAAACCAAGGTGTCTGTGGAACACATTCATTGACCTTCACTTATTGGTATGTAGTTTGCCAAAATTGCTGCAAGTGAGTTGCCACTAATATTTAACATAAAGCAACTTTGAGTGGATTTTCATTTGTGAAATGCTTGAATTCAAGGAAAGTCACAAAACAACGAGTGAAAAGAGGGAATGTCACACCCTTCTGCAAACAATTACACCAAGTAAACAGATGTGTGCACTGGAATACCACAATGTCTTTTAATATGGTATAAGTGGATTCTGAAACACATTAAATTTGTGCTTAAACCTTAACAGTGCTTGAGGGAACAAGACCCAAATACCTACAAGAATATTCCTTGGCTCATTTCTTCTATCCTTTTACAAAAGGAGCAATTTTTACAAGTGAAAGGAACCTCCTCAGTACTTGTTGTTACCTGCTTAATTACAATAAAAACAGCTTGAAAGAACAAAGCGATATCACACTATGCAAACAGAACAAGGCTCAGAGAGGTTCCTGCTGCTGTTCTTTGTAAGCTGGTATTGTTGTTCTTCGAAGAGCAATATCTCTCTTGCACAGACACATGCTGATATGGCACACTGCTATCATGGACACAAGTCAAAGATAGATCAAAGTAAATTATTTCTTTTTATTCTAGAACTCATCTATTTGAAAGAACTCTGCAAAAAGGGATTATAACTGACCAAATTCTCCTTTTTAAGGAGGATGGACAAACTCTCATGTTCACACAGGTGGACATATGTGATCATCCCCTGTTTGCAAAAAATATCAAATGAAAAGACGGACAATTTTGTAAACAGAAGTGCTTGCTTATCAAAAAATTTTTTTCTTAGTAGACTAAGGGGTAGAAAACTCCTCATGTGTTTATGTTTATATTCTTCTTTCTTTGCTCCCAATTTCTTTATTTTACTTTAGTTGAGATGGTATCACGAATGTTTAAGGTCATTTCTGATACCAATCATTCAACAAACATTTGAAGTAAACGGGTAAGGTAAAATGTTTAGATGTCTTGCTTCTATTCTTAGTTCTTCTCAGTCAAAGCACCCACTTTGACCCCATGGACAGAATACAAGTCTTCAAACTGTTTTCATGCCCTCAAAATTTGCTAAGGAGGTAATGCAGAAACAAGTCTTTTGGCTGCTTTCATAAAAGAAGCACACATCTGAAATGTCCTTATAGAATTAATTTGCAGCTGCTGAAAGGAAAAGACACAAATGAACATCTGACAAATCTATAAATGAAGAGGGAACAATAGGCTCAGAACTCTGATTGATGAGAATTATATTATCACCATAGCTTTGTTTTTACTAGCCTTCTGGAGCCAAGACAACACACATGTAGATTTCATTGTCCAACAATGTTTGGCAGCTGAAGAAAGGGGATCCATTTCACATTATGAAGGTACCAACAGTGTTGATATTGGATTGACTAGTATGTTTGATTTATGTGGTTAAAACTATTATCATCACCTGTGTAGACCAAGCTATACATAATGGTCCTCCTAGCACTCTCCATTGACAGCTGCACATGCTTTTGGTATCCCTCCCAGATGTCATTACATATACAAGAGGTTACTGCATGTTGGACCATTACTTACTTGGATACAGATTGTTGAGGCAGTAATAATAAATATTATAACCCAAGTTTCATATTGTAAACCACTTCTTACTCATCCTTCTGATTAGATGTTGCTAAAGTTCATATTAATCTTGAATACAAGAGTTCCCACAGCTCATCATTCTGGTTTCTGTTACCAACTGAATAACATGTCTCCACAAATTTCTTCTGTGGCTCAGAATTTAAACCAAGCATCTCCTTCTCTCTGGTGCCTTAAGTAATATCTCAAGAGCAGAATCTTTTCTATAGTGACTGATCTTAGTATGGATGTCAGGTACCCAAGATTGCATTCATCAGGCTGTTTCCTAAGCATTTCAATGTTTATGTATATATGCTTTTCAGGTTAACCACATCTTCTCAAAGCAGATTACAGGGATATTTAAACAGCATATTTAAACAGATACTGTAACTTTTAAACAGAAAATCTGCCCAAAAATTACTGCTAAGGACTTAGGGATTAAATTCTTGCTTTTTTTTTCATTTCACAAACACACATGTGTTTCTCATCCCATATAGATGGGCAATATATTTTTCTGTCACTCTTGTGGTGATTTTTTTATTTACATTTGTGGGCATCTTTTGTGTAATTATCATAGCTAAAGTACAATAGCCTTATTGCACCGGACAGATTATTTGCACAAATCAATCATGCAGTCCTTCCATACTTGCCTCTCTGTGCTTTTATTTCACAAAGTGAGAGGGCAGTCATTTCCAGAGGCATTTTGGGTACAAGTACAGAAAACTGAGGTAAGCAAAGTGCTCTCTTGCTCTAGGGCTGGAGGCAAGAATTCTACAAAAGTTCAGAATGCCTTGGCAGGCTATTTCAACATGCTGAGACATCATCTCAAAGGGAGCATGAAACCTTTGGGGATAGTATTTCATCCCAGGTAATACAGCAGTGTGTTAAGGAACTGAATATGAAAGGGATGAAATTTGGCCCAACGAACTACTCCTAGCCTTGCTCAACATGGAGAAAAATTTATTTCATATTTTTTGAGGGGTGGTGAGTGTGTGGTGAAAGCATGTGTGTAATTCCTCTCATAACCATCAGCTAGGGGTGTAATTCTCCACCAATTTTCTTCTCAAGGGAATAGTAATAGCATGACATTTCTATACCACTCCTCAGTGAACTAAGCACCTCTAAGCAGTTTAAGTCTGTAAGCCAATTGCCCCCAACAAGTGGAACTCATTTTACTGACTTCTTCTTTTTTATTTTATATGTTTAAAGTTTCTTAACATTGGTAGTCAAATATCAAATAATGATCAGATATGATCTTCCAATAAAAGATTTAAGACATAAAATAATAATAATAGAATAATAATTGAAGATACATTCTTCCCATTTTCCCATTAATAACAAAATGCGTTCTATAATCTGTTCCCTTCTTTACAAAAGCCACTTTCCTAATTTTCTCCCATTTTTTTTTCATGTACTTGGTTGGGCCTTCCTGTTGTAAGATCAGTTCATCCATAATAATAAATTCCTGAATTACATTTCCATGTTAAAAATCTGGTATGATATTTGTTTTCCAATATCTTGCAAGTGCCATCGGCTGCTGTTATCATAATAGTATTATACTTAGCTGCTTCTTCTTTATCTTAATGTCAATTATATCAGTAATATTTAGAGAAACAGTTCAGGTTCTAGGGAATATTGATTTCAATACCTCTTGTATCTCTGTGAATTTTCCCCAATATTTTGTACTTCCCCACATTTCCACCACATATGAACATGGTTCCAATTTTGGTATTACATTTCCAACAGAAAGGGCTGCAATTTGTATTCATTTTAGAGAGGTGAGAGGGGGTTAGTACCATCTGTGAAAATTTTAAAGAAGTTTTTTTAAGAGTGTTACATCTTTGAACTTTGGGTGTTTTGTGTGCCAGGTCTTTTCCCACATTTCAGTGGTATTGCTTTCCCTATGTTTTGCATCCATTTTATCATGGTTTTCCTAATAGTTTCCTCTTGCATTTCGATATTCAATAATACTTATTGTTTTTTAAATAAACCCCTTTTCTCCTCCCAGTTGATTTTATCAAATTCTGTCCACCTTGGTTCTATGCCGGGCATCTTGATAAGCTTATGAAAGTCCTTTGTTTCATTTTCTATTTCCCCCTCACCTTTTTTAAGGAGTAACTATATTTTAGCAGCTATGGCCTAGCTTGTATTCGTTTTTGTGAATGCTTCCTGTTAGAACCATCTTGGGATTTTAATGTACAAAATTTCTTATATTGGTTCCATGTTTTATATAGCTTCCCTTATAGTGTTTTTTTTTAAAAGTTTTATCCGGTTGAACTGCCATAAATACGAGTGCCATCCTGCCTTCAAGTCTACTCCCTCCAATTCCACAGTTTGTGATTTTCCAACATTATCCAATCTCGTGCCCAAAGTAATAAATGCTTTATAGTAAAGTTCCAAGTTGGGAAGTCCCATTCCCCCTTTTTCCTTTATATCTTGGAGCACCTCAATTTTATCCTTGTTTTCCTCCTTTCCATAAAAATTTATATATCCTTGTTCCATACTGTAAAAATGATTTATTTTGTTATGGGGAGGGCTTTGGAACAAGTAGAGCATTTTGGGAAGAGTGCACATTTGTATAGTTTGCAATTCTGCCGAGTAGGGACAAGGTCTGTTTATTCCAATTGTTTAATTCATCTTGATTATCCCAGCCTTCTCATAATGTTTTTTAAATAAGTCCTTATGTGGGCCTAATTGTAATTCCAATACTGATTTTCTCCACAATTTTGAATTTTGGTATCTGTTTTAGTTTTCCATTTCATTAGAGTTAAATCTTGGTTATAATGCCACATTTGTCTTTTTATTTAATCTATCCCGGTTATGTTGCCAATTCATCTATTACTGATTCCAGACTTTTTAAGCTACTTGTCGGATTTTCTAAAAAAACTACTAATCATCTACATATGCTCGCAAAGAAAAATAGTAATTTTAATTTTGGGAGCTGCAATCCCTCTTGTTTTATTTTTTTTGTATGAATAATTCCATAATGTAATAAATAATAAGGGGAAGGGGACAGCCTGGCGTTACCTTTGGATATTGGACACTTATTAGTTCTTTGTCGTTTACAATTAGTTTTGTTTCTTTTACATCATATTATATTTTATTCTCTTTGACGGTTACAGACGGGCAAAAGGGGTGTATTCATGACGTCATGAAGGTAGAGCCTTCAGACGGGCTTTACCTGAATGCCGTCATGAACACGCCACCGCACGCCCCAGCGGGAAGAAGCGGCATTAAAAAGGTGCTGCTTTTTTCCGTTTTTTTCTGTTTGATACGTACCTGCGCAGCTCCGTCTGTAAGCTGCTGCACGATACGTCAGAATTGCTACGCCGCAAATATAGTGCCGGTTTAAAAGCTCCGTGTCAGCTGCGTCCCATAATGGGTCGGGGTCCCGGGACATGCGTGGTTTGCAGCCAAGCTTTAATTGATTCAACGTCCGCTGCCATGGAGCTGTGGAAGCTGAGGCACAGCTGCGGCGCATTTTAAGCCTCGTAACCCTAACCTAGAGCCACTTGTGCGCATGCGTTGCTAGAAACGCGGGAAGTTGTAACTTTTGCCGGCGGATGTTGTGGTTGTAGAAAGTGAAAAGGGAAAGTTTGGGATTTAAAGTGACCCCTACACACATTCCTGCGCCATTTCACCTGGGAACGGGCACAGTTTGGCTGCTCCTGGCACAGCTGTGTGGCGGTCCCCTTTGCAACCAGGCAGGATGGCTCAGCCATCCACCACACCCCGAAAAAAGGCAGGGGACGTCTGGTCTCATACTGAGATGGCTGACATATAGCTATATGGTCCCAGAAACTGGAGTAACTGCAAAAACTGGAGCAGTCTCCTGAATGCTGACACTATCGAGAAGGGGGAAGAAGCCATGAGAGCTGCTGCACCGGTACACCAGAATTGCTACGCCGCTACTTTAAGTTGCCCATTTAAAAGCTCCGTCGCATAGTGAGTTGGGGTCTTGGAACATGCCAGTTGCATCAGGCTTTAATTGCAACGTCCGCTGGCCATGCAGCTGTGGAAGCTGAGGCACAGCTGCGGCGCATTTTAAGCCTCGTAACCCTAACCCTAACCCTAACCCTAGAGCAACATGTACGCATGCGCGGCTGGAAAGTTTCGACTTTAAAGTGCACCCCTACACACATTCCGGTGCCATTTCACCTAACAATAAAAACGCTTAAAACTGTAATATTGACATATGTACAAAGGAGTGAGGGGAGATGGCAGGGGAACAGCGGTGGCAGCGGAGACAGCTGTGGGGCTGCGCATGCAGATCAGCAGGAGCGCGAGGACCAAAGGAAGAGGCACTATGATGCTGCTGACACTGGCAAAGTGCAAGCGGACAAGGATGCCAACACCAGCTGATCACCAGCTGGAAGGAGACCACCATTGTTTTAAAAGGCTTGGGCACTTTAAATGTGCCCATAGGCTTTCTGCCGCCACTGCTTAGCCCTGCGCAGCTGCGCATAGTCGCCACCGGCAAAGGAAAAAAAAAAGAGACCCCGGAGCTGAATGTGCCCAAGACCTTTTGATGCCCTCTAAACTTGCCCCCAAAGGCAAAGGCAACTAGAGAGGGCCTGGGATCAAGGGGCAGGGAGCACTGACAAGGCACTAGGTCCCATGTTGTCCCATAAAGACATCATTTCGCCTCCCAGGGCATGTGTTCCCTCCCAGCCCTATCTACTCTATTCTACCCTTCCTGTTTCTCTCTCCCACCATGCTGGCTCACTGGTCCCAAACCAGCAATCTCCAACTCTGTCCCCCAGCGTTTGGACTTCATCCCCGAATCCCCAAGCCACCTGCCCTGTGGTCTGGGATTCTGGGAGATGAAGTCAAACGCCTGGAAGGACAGAGTTTGGCATTGCTACCTCACCCACTCCTGCCTAGCTTTAAAGTCAAGGAAAAAAGTTTAAAGGGGCTTGGGTGCTTTAAATGCGCAGACAGGCTTTCTGCCGCCGCTGCTTAGCGCTGCAGCTGCGAAGCTGCGCACCTCTCATGCGGCAAAAGAAAAAACAGCCGCGGTTTGGGCTGCCCGTGAGGAAGCTGCCTCTCTTTTTGCAGCGTCCTCCGAGGCGGTGGTTTGGAAACTCCGGGTCCGAAACGGACCCAGGTGAGGCGTCTTCATTGCCCCCTGTGTGGAAGCTCCAACACCTGAAGCACACCCCTGGGGCGGGCCGTCTGGAGGCTCCGCATTCAGCTGAATACACCTCCAAGACGTCTTCTCCTGCCCGTCTGTAACCCGCCTTTATAAAATCCCCTGTAATTCCGCATTCCTCTAGTAAAATCAAAAGTGTTTCCCAATTTACACTATCAAAAGCTTTCTGTAAATCTAAAAATATGGCACCAAATTTATTATACTTATGTTGATCATAATATTCTATTATATTTAATAAGGTCCTGATATTGTTTTTTAAATACCTCCCTGGTAGGAAGCCTGCCTGTTCTTCCGAGATCCAAGTATTTAAAAAAAATTTAAATCTATTTGCCAGAATTGAAGAGTATATCTTATAATCTATATTCAATAAAGTAATGGGGCGATAATTTGCGATATCATCTGGGTTTTCCCCCTCTTTCAAAATAAGAACTGTTAAAGACTGTTTCCAAGTATCCGGAAGATTACCAATATCAATTTCTTTAATTGTTTTATATAGCCATGGAGACAATTCATTTTTGAAAACCTTGTAATATTTTGCTGTAAAACCATCAGGTCCGGGAGCTTTATTATCTTTTAGTCTGGTGATCGCTATATCTATCTCCACTTGTGTTATTGGATGATTTAATAAGTCTAAATGTGCTTTAGATATTTTACTTAGATTACAGCTTTTTATGTATTCAATTTTTTTGTTTGAATCCACCTTTGATTGCAAATTTTCTGTAAAGAGGTTTCTATAGTAGGTCTCTGTTATTCTCATTAGATCCTCCTGTTGTGTATAAGTTTGTTGGTTTTCTGTTAGTTTCAAAATTGTTTTATTTCCTCTCTCTTTTTTAAGTTTATTAGCGAGCCATTTACCAACTTTATTTGCATTCTCGAAATAAAAATGTTTGTAGTCTTGGAATTTTTGTAAGTATTCTTTAGAGATTTCATGCTCTAATTGAATTTTAGACATTTGGATTTGCTCATATAAATATTTGTTTTGCGGGTTGCTAATATATTCCTGTTCTTTCATCTTTAATTTATTTAGTAGCTCTCTCTCTCTCTCTCTTTTTATTTCTGTGTCTTATTTCCTGTTGAATTAATTGCCCTCTTATCACTGCTTTGGAAGCGTCCCATATTGTTTTCATTGATAACTCTTTGGAGTAATTTTGATGAAAGTAATTGTTTATTCCTTGTCTTATTTTATTAACTGTATTATCATCGTTAAGTAGGTGTTCTTGAAGTCTCCATGAATTATCTTTTTTCCCTTCCAAATTAAGTAATGTTATGATTGGGCTGTGGTCTGATAAAACTCTTGGCATTATTTCTGTTTTAATTACCTTTTTACATAAAGTTTTGGATATTGTCGTAAAGTCGATTCTGGACCATGAATTAAATTGTCCAGAATAAAAAGAAAAGTCTTTGATGCTGTTGTGTTGTATTCTCCATATGTCTTCCATATCATTTTCCTGCATTAATCTAAAAGCTGCTTTAGGGAGATCCCCTTGATTATTACTGTTTTTATTTGGGCCAGGCATTCTGTCCTTTTTGGGGCAAATTACCCCATTCCAATCCCCGGTAATGATTACTTTGTCATTATTATAATTTTGAAGTTTTTGTTTTAATTCTTTAAAAAACATTGCTTTTTTGAGAAGTGGAGCATATATATTCAGTATTAATATTTTCCCTATTTGCAATTCTATTTCGACTGCAAATTTACTGATCTTCAAAAGGATGGAAGGCTGAGTCAACTCTGGAGCCCCTTGGATTGACCTCACTATGTTGTGGCTGCACTACTGGCATTTAACCACTGAACCACCAGGAGCCATAAGGGATATTAGCAATTTTCTTTCTGTTGAAAGTAAGTCTTTGAAAACTGCAGTTGTTGAAAACTATTCATGACTTGGGATCTATTCTGCACAAAATTTGCATATGATTATTTTGAGCTGAATACAGTATTTACTGTGCAGAATTTATGAGTCCTGGTGGTGCAGTGGTTAAATGCCTGTACTGCAGCCACTCACTCACAAACCACAAGGTTGTAAGATCAGTACCAGCCAGGGGCTCAGTCTCAAATCACGCTAGCATCCTTCCAAGGTCACTAAAATGAGTACCCAGCTTGATGGGGGCAATTGGCTTACACATTGTGAAACGCTTAGGGAGTGCTTAAGTACACTGCTAAGCAGTATAGAAATATACTTGTAATTGCTATTGCTATTAACATTTCTATGCATATTGCCATTTCCTGCACAGAAAATATTGGGCGGGGGGGTGCCCAAATCAACCACATGGGCATTTTTGCAAAGAATGGGTCCCCAGCTACAGTATTTCTTGTGCAGCAATTAGCATTTTGTGCCCAGAAAATAATATTTTCTTAATCATATATGAACTGTGCAAAGAATAGGTACTATGAAGATTGTCAGTCCATGATTCGTCTCATCAGGGTTTCTCCCCATGTAAGAAACATGTTTTTAAGTCATTTTTAACAATACATTTGAATGTTCCTTCAATCTCTATCATCTTCTAGGGCTGCTGCAACACTGCAGCAATACAGCAGTTTGACACCACTTGCCATGGCTGACTGCAATGGATTTCTGGGATTTGTCATTTGATGGGGCACCAGAGCTCTCTGACAGAGAAGGCTAAATATCTCACAAAACTACAAATCCCAGAACTCTATAGCTTTGAGCCATGGCAGTTAAAATGGTGTCAAACTGCACTAATTCTGCAGTGTAGATGTAGCTTAGGCCATATTTAATTCACTTCCTTTTCTTTTTGCTAATAATCTTTTACTATGCAAGTTGATGACAATTGTTTTCTCCAAACATTCCTACCCTTCCTCTTTTATTTCTGTATCAGAGTTCTTTGCTTTTGTTGAAACCACAATCTCTTCATACTTCATCACTTCACACTACACATTTAAAGCATTATGATTCTGATTAAAGCTCCCTATGGAATCCTGGAGTTTGCAGTTTGGTGAGGCACTAAAGCTCTCCAGGTGAAAAGTCAAACTATCTTCACTAAAATGCAAATCACAGAATTCCATAGGATGGAACAGGATAGATAAAGCGCAATCAGAGCATTTGTGTAGTTTTATTTGTGTAGTGTGTATTTTGAAAGGATGCATGGTCGTGACTAGATCATGGTAGTATTTAGGCACACGTTTTCCTGGGGCATACAGTTCCTAGAGTGCCTTCTAAGTATACAAAGGAATGAATATATTTCCTGTGGGGAAAAACATCAGGGTAGAAGGAACACATTTCAGAGATGCTCACTCCTCATACTATTTCTAGTTCACTGTGGCCCACAATAATATTGGAATACAATATGTACGTTGGAAGGGTTGGGTGGAAACGTACTCATCCTGCTACACTCAGATTTAAGCCATCAGATTTTGTTATTACAATCCCATATCCTTTCCTCTATTTTTTCATCATTTTTATTTTAAAAAAAATTAAAAATAATTAGAATTATAAATAAATTATTTAACTCTGAATCTAGAAACATGATTCCCAAGTGTTTTGGAAACCTTATGCTGAATTACACTATACTGGGATCACACATGGCTGTTCCTGGATCCTGCAGCTGGCAGTTAGTACCATGAAAAGGGTGACAGAGGAAGGGAAGTAACTTTTTTCCTATTTAAGGATCCTTTCACAATACACAATTATAGCACTATCATTCTACTCAAATTGACATGGCTGCATCCTATGGCATCCTGGAATTTGTAGTTTAAGAAGGCGTTAAACAACAGCAGACAATTTTAAATACATCTTCCTAAAATACAAATCCATGCATTATATACGATGAAACCATGACAGTTAAGAATCATTTAGTGACTACAGTATACATTGTGACAATATTAAACAGATCATCTATGGACATCCTTGGGTTTGTTTAGTTTGTGTGAGACACTGGAGTCCAAGTATCCTCACTAAAATGTAAATCACCAGATTCCATAGGATGGAACCATGACAGATAAAGCAGAATCAGAGCACTTGTGTAATTTTAATTGTGTGGTGTGTAGTGTAAGAGAATTTTAAATGCACCTTCCCAAACTGCAAATCAAAGGATTCCACAGGACAGAGCTGTGACAGTTGGAATCACAGTGTTATAACTGTGTAATGCAAAAAAACAAAAAAACAAAACCCTAATCTATGACAAAAAATAAACAAATGCTATCAGTGTTGGCCTTAACAAAAAGTCTGAAATCTGCATTTGTTAGCCAAAAAAACAAAAGGCAATGGGCATATTCAAACTTCTGAGTTTTTACCACTTTGCACAAGGCAATATAGTACATAAAGCAGGGAGGAGAGGAAGACAACAATTTGACTTAATGCTGACATGATAATGCTTGCATGGTCACAATCTTGATGTGAAACAAGAAGACAGGGTATGATGATGTTCAAATGAAGCTCAAATTAGCTTACTTGCTGTTCACCGCTATGATCTTTGGAATAGCGGTATATAAATAAAACAAATTATTAAAATTAAATTAAATGAACAAACTTTCAAATTAAGCTACAAATTTTATCTGGAACTAATTCTACAACTGTCCCAAGTAAGCAAATTCCCCCATCAAACATTTTTTTATATGATCCATGAGGCAAAAGCACCAAATAGCACCAAAAGAGATTCCACCTCAACATTAGGAATAACTTCCTGACAGTAAGGGCTGTCCGACAGTGGAAAACAGTCCCTCGGAGTATAGTGGAATCTCCCTCCTTGGAGGTCTTTAAACAGAGGCTGGATAGCCATCTGTCGGGGATGCTTTGATTTGGATTTCCTGCATGGCAGGTGGTTGGACTGGATGGCCCTAGTGGTCTCTTCCAACTCTATGATTCTATGATTCTATAAGAAAACAAACCAATACCATACTCAGACATAATTAAAATAAATTCTTGAATTGGTAATAAAAACATTCAAAATAGGTGTGAGATTATATCTTGTCACTAGGCAGGTTAAAAGTTTCTTTATCAGGGCTAACATAATGTACTTGGTCATTAAATGGCCAGTTCTTGCTAATAAAAAATGTCAGATTTTTTTTTCAGAGATAGCATTTCTAATATGAACAATAAGAGGGTCAAGATATTGAGTTCATAAATTTTTTTAAAAAGAGCATTCTAGAAAAAAAATTACAAAAAACTACCATCTTTCTACAGCCATAATGGCATTGTTTATCTGTGTCATCATTTTGCCCTTTGACTTCCATTAGATACAAAGTATTCAGCTCACACTTAGTTGAAAGGATCTTAAGGTCATATGGGGAAGTAAAGGCTAAATAAAGGGGCAATTTTCCAGGATAAATAGTAAAGTTCCTATATAATGTAAGAGAGCGGTAGTTACTGTAAAGACTAGTGAAGCATTTTCCTACAGATGAATATCAGCTAAACACCTTGCAGTTTCAAGTCAGGCACCATTATAAATGTTTGCAACTAAATAGCTCATTGGTCCAAAAACACTGCAGAAATAATCCAATCTAAGGCCCGTTATAGACAGGCATACAGTACGGACTGGGTCTGTACTAGGGTTAAAAAAGGGCATCCCTTCCGGACGCCCCTAACATTAATACGGACTGAGTCTGTACAAAATGGCAGCGCCCGTTCCACATGGGGGCTGCCATCTTGATGTAGTGGACGCTTTGCGTCTGCACGTTGAATGGCACATATGATGCTGCGAGTGCGCCATTGGCACCTTGCGGCGTCATTTTGGCACTTCTTATTTGCAGCGGGGAGGAGCCGTGCAGTTTGGATGCTGGGGCTCCTCTGCACTGCAACCGACAGCGGCGTGAGACTGCCCAATTTGGGCAGTCTTTAGTGCACCTAAGACTCCTTTAACTGCCCTGGCTCAATGCTAGGGAATTCTGGTAACTTTAATTTTGTGAAACATTTAGCCTTCTCTGTCAGAAAGATCTGGTGCCACAACAAACTACAATTTTCAGGATTCCCTAACACTGATCCAGGGCAGTTAAAGCGGTTTCAAACTGGATTATTTCTACAGTGTGTTTTTGATCATTGAAGATCTTGAATAGATGGGCAGGAAAAAGCAGTTGGAACCTGCATTTTCTGAAAGTGAATCAAATCCCCGCTGTCTGCACTGGCCTCTCTCAAGCTGACCCAAATTTACATGGCCCAACTACATGGCGTGGCATCAAGCTGTGCAACTGTTGTTGTTGTTTTTTTGTCACCTCCCCACCATGTATGATCACCACCACACAAACACACCACTGGCATCTGTCTGCTGCCTAGACGCCTTTATATGCTGTTTAACCATAAACTGTTGAAACCAGCCCCAAAATTATCTTTCTCCAATAACCGAATAGCAGTTTTTT
>NC_056525.1:228914573-228917317 GCF_019175285.1 Sceloporus undulatus
AAAAAACAACCCTCTCGTATTTGATACCAACTAATATTAAAAGGGACCTTTGATGACCTAGGATTGCCCCAGAGCCCCTAGACCAGTTGGCGCTAGCCAGGGAATGATCTGGACACACATCACAATAGATCACCCAAAGACACCAGCATAATCCATTTGATCAATAGAGGGGTTGATGGGGAGTCTGGCAAAGAAAGATGATGGTATTTGTGAAGACAAGAATCTCTCATGCTAAGATGTGAGTTTGCCATTTGTCCTAGGAAATAAAACCTATCTCTGGAAATTTACGCCTCTCATCTTTTGGTTTGAGGACATTTTGCTGCAGCCATCAATAATCATGGACACATCTACTGCAACTCCCATATAATATTCCTTCTTGGAAACCCATTTGGCATAGTTAATTATTCCAATGGTAAAACATTAGGAAGAAACTCTTCTAAAACATGGCCACATAGCCTCAAAACCCCACAAAAAACTATGGATGCTGGCCATGAAAGCCTTCGACTCCACAAATGAATAAATAATCTGTGTGCAGAGTGGTATACTGTAGGTTTGGAGCTGAACTGGCTGTACATTGATTGGACAGTTTGCACCAGAACTAGGGACTGGGCCCCTCATCTTCTGGACTGATTACTATGAAAACTGGGGAAGACATGTTATTTAGTGCAAGAGGATATGACCTCAATTTTCTGTTAATGTTCCTCATATCTGTCAGAAAGAAACAGACATCCCCTCCCCACATACACACAGAGTAAAATCTATATTGTATTCTTAATTGTTTTATTGATATTTGCTGTGAACCGCCCTGATCTATGGAAGGGCGGTATAAAAATAATAAATTTATTATTATTATTATTATTATTATTATTATTATTATTATTATTATTATTATTATTATTATTATTATTATCCCTTTAAGAATAGTCAGACATACTTCTGGTTTCAGTCTGGTTTCTGTCAGTATAGGTTTTCATAACCATTATAAGAATGAAATCAAAATGCGCTTTCCATTGTTCAATGGTTTTCTCTGTCATTTTATAGAAAATTTTTCAAGTTGCAAGAAAACAGTCCCAGATGTGATATCCTAATGGCCTCTGGCAAAAACTGGGCCAGGGAAATAGTCAGTGGCAGACAAACATATTTTTGTCCTTAAATGATAAATCAAGCTTTTTTCACCTCTTCCTTCATGGAATTAGTCACAAAAATAATGCTGCATACAAAAGCCTCTACAAAATGCTTGAAGCTCAGAACTGGAACATGCCCAGTTCATATATATCCTACAGTACACTTCATTTGCACTGATATAACGCAAAGATTGTCAGTGCTGCTTCAGTGCATAAGTTCCAAAATTATTTTAAATGCTGTTATAGTTATATACTGCAGTCATAACAATGGCTGGTATGTAAACTGTTCTTGCAATGGAATAGAATCATATGTAGCAAAGGGTCTCTCTAGAATTTTTAATTAGCTCAATTAATTATTATATTGTGCTACAAGCAACTTTTTATGGAGCCATTTCCCACCTGTATACCAAGAGAAAGAGTTCAAAGGAATTTCGCAGAAGCAGAATTCTCTGAATGAAGTGTTTTTTTTATTATTATTAAGGTCGAAAATCACACACACACAAAAATCATTTTTCAATTTTCAATCCCATGTGACAGACCTTTGAAAACTACACAATAGGGAGAAAGTGACAGGAGGCAGGGACAATGTGGGGATGGGTGGCTCCCACACCTCATCCCATGTATCAATAGGAAAGTGACAGGGGAAGATGAGTGAGATTGTTCCTAGAGTGGTTCCTCCCAGTGCAAGTGATATGTTTGTTTGTTTGTTTTGAGGTCGAAGACAGGATCATGAAATATTTTTTTAAATTATTATTTTTGTGTAAGCTTTTGCAGATTTAAATCCACTTCTTTGAATGCACTACAGAGTGATAATCTTGGCAAGACAAGATTAATACCCAGGAACCATTTAATACAAGACTGACCAAAACCACAAAATAATGGAACACTCCTAGAGGTCTCCTCCAGTTTCCAACTGAGACCACTCAAACACATCATGAGTGAGCTGCAACCATTTCTGGAGAATAACACAGCCATCTCATCAGCTCTGGGGAGCAGTGTTATATTGGCCTATGGACAGCCTAAAAATCTTAAACAAAAAGTAACTTACAACAGGATACATAACATGGATGGTAATACAGGGACAAGACCCTACCACACATTCAGATGCCAACTCTGACCCACATCTACTCTGGGAGCAATATTACACTCAAATGCCATCACAGCCAGTTGCCAGAAATTGTGCGAAATTCATTCTAAAACAAAATGTGCCTCTTGAAATAGTTGTGGTTTCTTCATCCCAGTTTCTTAGACTGAGGGACTGAGGATTCTTGCCACTGATTAGCTGTATGGGGTCACCTTTATTAGCTTCTGATCTGAATGCCCAACTCATGAGGGTGGTTAAACCATACAAGCCAGATTATCATCAACATTTCACTTGAGCACTTTCAAGTATGGGGATTTCAGGATATTTGCATGGGAAATGAGCAGTCTCATAGATATATAAACATATACATTTCCTTTAAGGAGAAAATACATTAATGTGCACATTTTTTATCTAAGTATGCAGGCTGTTTTATCATGTTTATATTCCAATGAGTATCTGGCAGTTTTCCCAAATTGAAAACTGAAACCATTTTTTCATGATCCTGAATATCACAGACACATACTCTTACAAAGCTA
>NC_056525.1:228917417-228977681 GCF_019175285.1 Sceloporus undulatus
TTTATGTGACAATTTTGTATTATATCCATGCTAAACACCTTCAGGTATTCTATATAAGCACAGCTCTGCTAGATCAGAGCAAAATTCCATTCCCAGTACAACATTTTATATTTGTTGGCAACCAGCCAGATACCTCCAGAAGCCAAGAAATGTGAAAAGCAGGACATGAAACTGATGTCCTTTTTGGTCCCTAGTGTCTAGTAACCAGAAGGTTCCATTTAGCTTTCTTGGCTCATAGCAGACCTGCCTTCCATGAATTTGGGGTTTTGGCTATGCTAGCAAACCAAGTGATGTCTGTGGAAGCACATTCAAGTGACTCTTCACTTAAATTGGTATTGTAGTTTTGCCAAAATTGCTGCCAAGTGAGTTGCCACTAATATTTAACATAAAGCAACTTTGAGGTGGATTTTCATTTGTGAAATGCTTGAATTCAAGGAAAGTCACATAACAACGAGTGAAAAGAGGGAATGTTTCACATCCCTTCTGCAGAACAATTACACCAAGTAAACAGATGGTGTCACTGGAATACCACAATGTCTTTTAATATGGTATAAGTGGATTCTGAAAACACATTAAATTTGTGCTTTAAACCTTAACTAGTGCTTGAGGGAACAAGACCCAAATACCTACAAGAATATTCCTTGGCTCATTTCTTCTATCCTTTTACAAAAGTGAGCAATTCTTTACAAGTGAAATGGAACTCTCCTCAGTACTTGTTGTTACCTGCTTAATTACAATAAAAAACAGCTTAGAAAGAACAAAGCGATATCACACTATGCAAACAGAACAAGGCTCAGAGAGGTTCCTGCTGTGCTTTGTAAGCTGGTATTTTGTTGTTCTTCTGAAGAGCAATATCTCTCTTGCACAGACACATGCTGACTATGGCACACTGCATATCACTGGACTACAAGTCAAAAAGATAGATCAAAGTAAAATTATTTCTTTTTTATTCTAGAACTCATCTAATTTGAAAGAACTCTGCAAAAAGGGATTATAACTGACCAAATTCTCTTTTTTAATGATGGATGGACAAACTCTCATGTTTCACAGGTGGACATATGTGATCATCCCCTGTTTGCAAAAAATAATCAAATGAAAAGACAGGACAATTTATGTAAACAGAAGTGCTTGGCTTATCAAACTTTTTTTTTCTTAGTAGACTAAGGGGTAGAAAAACTCCTCATGTGTTATGTTTATATTCTTTCTTCTTTGCTCCCAATTTCTTTATTTTACATTTAGTTGAGATGGTATCACGAATGTTAAGGTCATCTTCTGATACCAATGATCATTCAACAAACATTTGAAGTAAAACGGGTAATGTAAAAATGTTTAGATGTCTTGCTTCTATTCTTAGTTCTTCTCAGTCAAAGCACCCACTTTGACCCCAATGGAACAGAATACAAGTCTTCAAAACCTGTTTTCATGCCCTCAAAGATTTGCTAAGGAGGTAAATGCAGAAACAAGTCTAGTTGGCTGATTTCATAAAAGAAGCACACATCTGAAAATGTCCTTATAAGAATTAATTTGCAGCTGCTGAAAGGAAAAGACACAAATGAACAATCTTGACAAATCTATAAATGAAGAGGGAACAATAGGCTCAGACCTCTGATTGATGAGAATTATATATATCACCATAGCTTTGTTTTTACTAGCCTTCTGGAGCCAACAGACAACACACATGTAGATTTCATTGTCCAACAATGTTTGGCAGCTGAAGAAAGGGGATCCATTTCACATTATGAAGGTACCAACAGTGTTGAATATTTGGAGTGACTAGTATGTTTGATTATGTTGGTTAAAACTATTATCATCAACCTGTGTAGACCAAGCTGTACATAATGGTCCTTACCTAGCACTCTCCATTGACAGCTGCACATGCTTTTGGTATCCCTCCTCAGATGTCATTACATATTGCAACATATTTCATTGCTGCAAGAGGTTACTGCAATGTTGGACCATTACTTGGCATACAGATTGTTGAGGCAGTAAATAAGATAAATATTATAAACCCAAGTTCATATTGTAAACCACTTCTTACTCATCCTTCTGATTAGTAATGTTGCTAAAGTTCATATTAATCTTGAATACAGAGTTCCACAGCTCATCATTCTTGGTTTCTTTACCAACTGAATAACATGTCTCCACAAATTTCTTCTGTGGCTCAGAATTTAAACCAAGCATCTTCCTTCCTCTCTGGTGCCTTAAGCAATTCAAGAGCAGAATCTTTTCTATAGTGACTGAGTCTTTAGTATGGATGTCAGGTACCCAAGAAATTGCATGTCATCAGGCTGTTCCTAAGCATTTCAAATGTTTATGTATATTGCTTTTCAGGTTTAACCATCTTCTCAAAGCAGATTACAGGGATATTTAAACAGCTATATTTAAACAGATTACTGTAACTTTTAAACAGAAAATCTGCCCCAAAAATTACTGCTAAGGACTTAGGGATGTAAATTCTTGCTTTTTTTTTCATTTCACAAACAGCACATTTGTTTTCTCATCCCATATAAGATGGGCAATATATTTTCTGTCACTCTTGTGGTGATTTTTTTATTTACATTTGTGGGCATCTTTTGTGTAATATCATAGCTAAAGTACAATAGCCTTATTGCACCGGACAGATTATTTGCACAAATCAATCATGCAGTCCTTCCATACTTGCTCTCTCTGTGACTTTTATTTCACAAAGTGAAGAGGCAGTCATTTTCAGAGGCATTTTTGTACAAGTACAGAAAACTTGAGGTAAAGCAAAGTGCTCTCTTGCTCTAGGGCTGGAGGCAAGAATTCTTACAAAAGTTCAGAATGCCTTGGCAGGCTATTTCAACATGCTGAGACATCATCTCAAAGGGAGCATGAAACCTTTGGGGATAGTAATTTCATTCCCAGGTAATACAGCAGTGTGTTAAGGAACTGAATATGAAAGGGATGATAATTTGGCCCAACTGAACTACTCCTAGCCTTGCTCAAACATGGAGAAAAATTCTATTTCATATTTATTTTGAGGGGTGGTGAGTGTGTGGTGAAAGCATGTGTGTAATTCCTCATCATAACCATCATCTAGGGGTGTAATTCTCCACCAATTTTCTTCTCAAGGGAATAGTAATAGCATGTACATTTCTATACCACTCCTCAGTGAACTAAGCACACTCTAAGCAGTTTACAGTCTGTAAGCCAATTGCCCCCAACAAGTGGATACTCATTTTACTGATCTTCTTCTTTTTTATTTATATGTTATAAAGTTTCTTTAACATTGGTAGTCAAATATCAAATAAGTATCATATAATGATCTTCCAATAAAAGATTTAAGAACATAAAATAATAATAATAGTAATAATAATATGAAGATACATTTCTTCTCCATTTTCCCATTAATAACAAAATGCTTTCTATAATCTGTTCCCTTCTTTACAAAAGCCACTTTCTCTTAATTTTCTCCCATTTTTTTTTAAACTTGGTTGGGCCTTCTCCTGTTGTAAATAAAGTCAGTTCATCCATAATAATAAATTCCTGAACTTTACATTTCCATGTTAATAAATCTGGTATGATATATTGTTTTCCAATATCTTGCAAGTGCCATCGGCTGCTGTTATCATATATAGTATTATACTTATCTGCTCTTCTTTATCTTAATGTCAATTATATCAGTAATATTTAAGAGAAACAGTTCAGGTTCTAGGGAAATATTGATTTAATACCTCTTGTTTTCTCGTGAATTTTCCCCCAATTTTGTACTTCCCCACATTTCCCACACCACATATGATACATGGTTCCAATTTTGTATTACATTTCAACAGAAAGGGCTGCAATTTGTATCATTTTAGAGAGGTGAGAGGGGGTTAAGTACCATCTGTGAAAAATTTTAAGAAGTTTTTTTAAGAGTTGTTACATCTTTGAACTTTTGGGTGTTGTTGCCAGGTCTTTTCCCACATTTCAGTGGGTATTGCTTTCCCTATGTTTTGCCTCCATTTATCATGGTTTCCTTAATAGTTTCCTCTTGCATTTCGATATTCAATAATACTTTAGTTTTTTTAATAAACCCTTTTCTCCTCCCAGAATGATTTTATCAAATTCTGTCCACCTTGGTTCTATGCCGGGCATCTTGATAAGCTTATAAAGTCCTTGTTATCATTCTATTTTCCCCTCACTTTTTAAGGTGTTAACTATATTTAGCAGCTATGGCCTAGCTTGTATTCGTTTTTGTGAATGCTTCCTGTGTAGAAACCATCTTGGGATTTTAATGTACAAAAATTTCTTATATTGGTTCCATGTTTTAATTATAGCTTCCCTTATGTGTTTTTTTTAAAAGTTTTATCCGGTTGGAACTGCCCATAAACGAGTGCCATCCTGCCTTCAAGTCTACTCCCTCCAATTCCAACAGTTTGTGATTTTCCAACATTATCCAATCTCGTGCCAAAGTAAATACATGCTTATAGTAAAGTTCCAAGTTGGGAAGTCCATTCCCCCTTTTTCCTTTATATCTTGGAGCACCTCAATTTTATCCTTGTTTTCCTCCCTTTCCATAAAAATTTACTTATATCCTTGTTCCATACGTAAAAATTGATTTATTTTTGATTATGGGGGAGGCTTTGGAACAAGTAGAGCATTTTGGGAAGAGTGCAACATTTGTTATAGTTGCAATTCTGCCGAGTAGGGACAAGGTCTGTTATTCCAATGTTTAATTCATTCTTGATTTTATCCCAGCCTTCTCATAATTGTTTTTAAATAAGTCCTTATTTGGCCGGTATTGTAATTCCCAGATATCTGATTTTCTCCACAATTTGAATTTTGTATTCTGTTTTAGTTTTCCATTTCATTAGAGTTAAATTCTTGGTTATAATGCCACATTTGTCTTTATTTAATCTAATCCCGGTTATGTTGCCAAATTCATCTATTACTGATCCAGACTTTTTAAGCTACTTGTCGGATTTTCTAAAAAAACTACTATATCATCTACATATGCTCGCAAAGAAAATAGTAATTTTTAATTTTGGGAGCTGCAATCCCTTTCTGGTTAATTTTTTGTATGAATAATCCATAATGTAATAAATAATAGGGGAAAGGGGACAGCCTTGGCGTTACCTTTGGCTATTGGACACTTATTAGTTCTTTGTCGTTTCAATTAGTGTGTTTCTTGTACACATATATATTTTATTCTCTTGTGACGGTTACAGACGGGCAAAAAGGGGTGATTCATGACGTCATGAAGGTAGAGCCTTCAGACGGGCTTTACCTGAATGCCGTCATGAACAGCCACCGCACGCCCCAAGCGGGAAAAGCGGCATTAAAAAGGTGCTGCTTTTTCCGTTTCTTTTCTGTTTGATACGTACCTGCGCAGCTCCGTCTGTAAGCTGCTGCACCGATACGTCAGAATTGCTACGCCGCAAATATAATTGCCGGTTTAAAAGCTCCGTGTCAGCTGCGTCCCATAATGGGTCGGGGTCCCGGGACATGCGTGGTTTGCAGCCAAGCTTTAATTGCAACGTCCGCTGCCAGGAGCTGTGGAAGCTGAGGCACAGCTGCGGCGCATTTAAGCCTCGTAACCCTAACCTAGAGCCACTTGTGCGCATCGGTTGCTAGAACCGCGGGAAGTTGTAACTTTTGCCGGCGGATGTTGTGGTTGTAGAAAGTGAAAAGGGAAAGTTTGGGATTTAAAGTGACCCCTACACACATTCCTGCGCCATTTTCACTGGGAACGGGCACAGTTTGGCTGCCTCGCTGGCACAGCTGGTGTGGCGGCTCCCTTTGCCACCGGCAGGATGGCTCAGCCATCCACCAGCACCCCGAAAAAAGGCAGGGGGACGTCTTGGTCTCATACTGAGATGGCTGACATTATAGCTAATGGTCCCAGAAACTGGAGTAACTAACGCAAAACTGGAGCAGTCCTACCTGAATGCTGACACATATCGAGAAGGGAAGAAGCCATGAGAGCTGCTGCACCGGTACACCAGACAATGCTACGCCGCTATTTAAGTTGCCCATTTAAAGCTCCGTCATAGTGAGTTGGGGTCTTGGAAACATGCGCAGTTTGCAGTCAGGCTTTAATTGCAACGTCCGCTGCCATGCAGCTGTGGAAGCTGAGGCACAGCTGCGGCGCATTTTAAGCTCGTAACCCTAACCCTAACCCTAACCCTAGAGCAACATGTACGCATGCGCTGCTTGGAAAGTTTCGACTTTAAAGTGCACCCCTACACACATTCCTGTGCCATTTCACCTAACAATAAAAAACGCTAAACTGTAAAATTGACATATGTACAAAGGAGGTGAGGGGAGATGGCAGGGGGACAGCTGGGTGCAGCGGAGACAGCTGGGCTGGCGCATTGCAGTTATTCAGCAGGAGCGCGAGGACCAAAAGGAGAGGGCATCTATGATGCTGCTGACACTGGCAAAGTGCAAGCGGACAAGGATGCCAACACCAGCTGATCACCAGCTGGCAGGAGACCACCATTGTTTTAAAAGGGCTTGGCACTTTTAAATGTGCCCATAGGCTTTCTGCCGCCACTGCTTAGCCCTGCGCAGCTGCGCATTCGCCAGCGGCAAAGGAAAAAAAAAAAGAGACCCCGGAGCTTGAATGTGCCCAAGACCTTTGTATGCCTCTAAACTTGCCCCCAAAGGCAAAGGGCAACTAGAGAGGGCCTGGGATCAAGGGGCAGGGAGCACTGACAAGGCACTAGGTGGTCCCATGATGTCCCATAAAGACATCATTTCGCCTCCCAGGCATGTGTCCCTCCCAGCCCTATCTACTCTATTCTACCCTTCCTGTTCTCTCTCTCCCACCATGCCTGGCTCACTGGTCCCCAAACCAGCAATCTCCAACTCTGTCCTCCCAGGCGTTTGGACTTCATCTCCCAAATCCCCAGCCACTTGCCCTGTGGTCTGGGATTCTGGGAGATGAAGTCCAAACGCCTGGAAGGACAGAGTTTGGACATTGCTACCTCACCACTCCTGCCTAGCTTTAAAGTCACAGGAAAAGTTTAAAGGGGCTTGGGTGCTTTAAATGCACACAGGCTTTCTGCCGCCGCTGCTTAGCGCTGCAGCTGCGAAGCTGCGCACCTCTCATGCGGCAAAAGAAAAAAAAGCCGCGGTTTGGGCCGCCGTGGGAAGCTGCTCTCTTTTTGCTGCGTCCTCCGAGGCGGTGGTTTGGAAACTCGGGTCCGAAACGGACCCAGGTGAGGCGTCTCATTGCCCCCGTGTGGAAGCTCCAACACCTGAAGCACGCCCCCGGGGCGGGCCGTCTGGAGGCTCCGCATTCAGCTGAATACACCTCCAAGACGTCTTCTCCGCCCGTCTGTAACCCGCCTTATAAATCCCTGTAATTCCGCATCCTCTAGTAAATCAAACTGTTCCCAATTACACTATCAAAAGCTTTCTGTAAATCTAAAAATATGGCACCAAATTTATATACTTATGTTGTCATAATATTCTATTAATTATAGGTCTGATATGTTTTTTAAATACCTCCCTGGTAGGAAGCCTGCCTGTTCTTCCGAGATCCAAGTATTTAAAAAAAATTTAAATCTATTTGCCAGAATTGAAGAGTATATCTTATAATCTATATTCAATAAAGTAATGGGGCAATTTGCGATATCATCTGGTTTTTCCCCTCTTTCAAAATAAGAACGTTAAAGACTGTTTCCAAGTATCCGGAAGATTACCAATATCAATTTCTTTAATTGTTTATATAGCCATGGAGACAATTCATTTTGAAACCTTGTAATATTTGCTGAAAACCTCAGTCCGGAGCTTTATTATCTTTTAGTCTGGTGATCGCTATATCTATCTCCACTTGTGTATTGGATGATTTAATAAGTCTAAATGTGCTTTAGATATTTTACTTAGATTACGCTTTTTATGTATTCAATTTTTTGTTTGAATCCACCTTTGATTGCAATTTTCTGTAAAGAGGTTCTATAGTAGGTCTCTGTTATTCCTCATTAGATCCTCCTGTTGTGTATAAGTTTGTTGGTTTTTGTTGTTTCAAATTGTTTTATTTCCTCTCTCTTTTTAAGTTTATTAGCGAGCCATTTACCAACTTTATTGCATTCTCGAAATAAAAATGTTGTAGTCTTGGAATTTTTGTAAGTATTCTTTAGAGATTTCATGCTCTAATTGAATTTAGACATTTGGATTTGCTCATATAAATATTTGTTTGCGGGTTGCTAATATTCCTGTTCTTTCATCTTTAATTTATTTAGTAGCTCTCTCTCTCTCTCTTTTTATTTGTGTCTTATTCCTGTTGAATTAATTGCCCTCTTATCACTGCTTGGAAGCGTCCCATATGTTTTCATTGATAACTCTTTGGAGTAATTTTGATGAAAGTATTGTTTATTCCTTGTCTTATTTTTTACTGTATATCATCTTAAGTAGGTGTTCTTGAGTCTCCATGAATTATCTTTTTTCCCTTCCAAATTAAGTAATTTATGATTGGCTGTGGTCTGATAAAACTTGGCATTATTTCTCTGTTTAATTACCTTTTTACAAAGTTTTGGATATGTCGTAAGTCGTCTGGACCATGAATTAAATGTCCAGAATAAAAAGAAAGTCTTGATGTTTGTGTGTATTCTCCATATGTCTTCCATATCATTTTCCTCCATATCAAAAAGCTGCTTTAGGGGAGATCCCTTGATTATTACTGTTTTTATTTGGGCCAGGCATTCTGTCCTTTTGGGGCAAATTACCCCATTCCAATCCCGGTATGATTACTTTGTCATTATTATAATTTGAAGTTTTTGTTTTAATTCTTTAAAAACATTGCTTTTTGAGAAGTGGAGCATATATTCAGTATTAATATTTCCCTATTGCAATTCTATTTCGACTGCAAATTTACTGATTTCAAAAGGATGGAAGGCTGAGTCAACTCTGGAGCCCCTTGGATTGACCTCACTATGTTGTGGCTGCACACTGGCATTTAACCATGAACCACAGGAGCCATAAGGGATATTAGCAATTTTCTTTCTGTTGAAAGTAAGTCTTTGAAAACTGCAGTTGTTGAAAACTATTCATGACTTGGGATCTATCTGCACAAAATTGCATTGATTATTTTGAGCTGAATACAGTATTTTACTGTGCAGAATTATGAGTCTGGTGGTGCAGTGGTTAAATGCCTGTACTGCAGCCACTCACTCACAAACACAAGGTTGTAAGATCAGTACCAGCCAGGGCTCAGTCTCAAATCACGCTAGCATCTTCCAAGGTCACTAAAATGAGTACCCAGCTTGATGGGGGCAATTGGCTTACACTTGTGAAACGCTTAGGGAGTGCTTAAGTACACTGCTAAGCAGTATAGAAATTACTGTAATGCTATTGCTATTAACATTTCTATGCATATTGCCATTCCTGCAGAAAATATGGGGCGGGGGGTGCCCAAATCAACCACATGGGCATTTTTGCAAAGAATGGGTCCCCAGCTACAGTATTTCTTGTGCAGCATTAGCATTTGTGCCCAGAAAATATTTTCTTAATCATATAGAACTGTGCAAGAAAGGTACTATGAAGATTGTCAGTCCATGATTCGTCTCATCAGGGTTTCTCCCATGTAAGAAACTGTTTTAAGTCATTTTAAACATACATTTGAATGTCCTTCAATCTATCATCTTCTAGGGCTGCTGCAACACTGCAGCAATACAGCAGTTTGACACCACTTGCCATGGCTGACTGCAATGGATTTCTGGGATTTGTCATTTGATGGGGCACAGAGCTCTCTGACAGAGAAGGTAAATATCTCACAAAACTACAAATCCCAGAACTCTATAGCTTGAGCCATGGCAGTTAAATGGTGTCAAACTGCACTAATTCTGCAGTGTAGTGTAGCTTAGGCCATATAATTCACTTCCTTCTTTTGCTAATAATCTTTACATGCAAGTGATGACAATGTTTCTCCAAACATCCTACCCTTCCTCTTTTATTCTGTATCAGAGTTCTTTGCTTTTGTGAAACCACAATCGTGTTCATACTTCATCAGCTCACACTACACATTTAAAGCATTATGATTCTGATTAAGCTCCCTATGGAATCCTGGAGTTTGCAGTTTGGTGAGGCACTAAAGCTCTCAGGTGAAAGTCAAACTATCTTCACTAAATGCAATCACAGAATTCCATAGGATGAACGGATAGATAAAGCGCAATCAGAGCATTTGTGTGAGTTTTATTTGTGTAGTGTGTATTTTGAAAGGATGCATGGTCGTGACTAGATCATGGTAGTATTTAGGCACATGTTTCCTGGGGCATACAGTTCCTAGAGTGCCTTCTAAGTAACAAAGGAATGAATATATTCCTGTGGGGAAAACACAATCAGGTAGAAGGAACACATTCAGAGATGCTCACTCCTCTACTATTTCTAGTTCGCTGTGGCCCACAATAATTGGAATACAATATGTACGTTGGAAGGTTGGGTGAAACGTACTCATCCTGCTACACTCAGATTTAAGCCATCAGATTTTTGTTAACAATCCCAATCCTTTCCTCTATTTTTTCATCATTTATTTAAAAAAAATTAAAAAAATAATTAGAATATAAATAAATTATTTAATCTGAATCTAGAAACATGATTCCCAGTGTTTTGGAAACCTTATGCTGAATACACTATACTGGGATCACACATGGCTGTTCCTGGATCCTGCACTGCAGTTAGTACCATGAAAAGGGTGACAGAGGAAGGGAAGTAACTTTTTTCCTATTTAAGGATCCTTCACAATACACAATATAGCACTCATTCCTTTCTACAAATTGACATGGCTGCATCCTATGGCATCCGGAATTTGTAGTTTAAGAGGCGTTAAACACAGCAGACAATTTTAAATACATCTTCCTAAAATACAATCCATGCATTATACGATGAAACCATGACAGTTAGAATCATAGTGATAAGTAATTGTGAAATATTAAAAAGAATCCTATGGAATCCTGGAGTTTGTAGTTTGGTGAGACACTGGAGCTCTCCAGCTAAGAATTCCAAGTATCCTCACTAAAATGTAAATCACCATGATTCCATAGGATGGAAGCATGACAATAAAGCAGAATCAGAGCACTTGTGTAATTTTAATTGTGTGGTGTGTAGTGTAGAGAATTTATAATGCACCACCTTCCCAAACGAGCAAATCAACAGGATTCCACAGGACGAGCTGTGACAGTTAGAATCACAGTGTTATAACTGTGAATGCAAAAAAACAAAAAAAAAACAAACCCTAATCTATGACAAAAATAAACAAAAGCTATCAGTGTTGGCCTTAACAAAAATCCAAATCGCATTGTTGCCAAAAAAAACAGCAATGGGCATATTCAAACTTCTGGTTTTAACACTTGCACAAGGCAATTAGTACATAAGCAGGGAGGAGGAAGACAACAATTGACTTAATGCTGACATGATATGCTTGCATGTCACAATGTTGATGTGAAACAAGAAGACGGGTATGATGATGTTCAAATGAAGCTCAAATTAGCTTACTTGTTGTTCACCGCTATGATCTTTGGAGATAGGTTATAATAAAACAAATATTAAAATTAAATTAAATGAACAAACTTTCAAATAAGCTACAAATTTTTCTGGAACTAATTCTACACTGTCCAGCTACGCATAAGCAAATTCCTCCCATCAAACATTTTTTATATATCCATGAGGCAAAAGCACCAAATAGCCCAAAAGAGATTCCACCTCAACATTAGGAATAACTTCCTGACAGTAAGGCGTGTCCGACAGTGGGAAACAGTCCTCGGGTATAGTGGAATCTCCCTCCTGGAGGTCTTTACAGAGGCTGGATAGCCATCTTCGGGGATGCTTTGATTTGGATTTCCTGCCCTGCATGGCCGGTGGTTGGACGTGGATGGCCCTAGTGGTCTCTTCCAACTCTATGATTCTATGATTCTATAAATAAGAAAACAAACCATACCATACTCAGACATAATTAAAATAAATTTTGATTGGTAATAAAAACTCAAATAGGTGTGAGATTATATCTTGGTCACTAGGCAGGTTAAAAGTTTCTTATGCAGGGCTAACATATGTACTTGGTCATTAAATGGCCCAGTTCTTGCTAATAAAAAATGTCAGATTTTTTTCAGAGATAGCATTCTAATATGAACAAGAAGAGGTCAAGATATGAGTTCATAATTTTTTAAAAAGGCATTCTAGAAAAAAATACAAAAAACTACCATCTTTCACAGCCATAATGGCATTGTTTATGCTGTTCATCATTTGCCCTTTACTCATTAGATACAAAGTACAGCCACACTTGTTGAAAGGATCTTAAGGTCAATGGGAGTAAAGGCTAAATAAGGGGGCAATTTTCCAGGAAAATAGAAAGTCTATATATGTAGAGAGGCGGTAGTTCATGTAAAGCTAGTGAAGCATTTTCTACAGATGAATATCAGCTAACACCTTGCAGTTTCAAGTCAGGCACCATTATAAATGTTGCAACTAAGCTCATTGTCCAAAAACACTGCAGAAATAATCCATCTAAGGCGCCCTACAGACAGCATAGTACGGACTGGTCTGTACTAGGTTAAAAAAAGGGCATCCCTTCCGGAGCCCCTAACACTAATACGGATTGAGTCTTACAAAGCAGCGCCCGTTCCACATGGGGGCTGCCACTTGATGTAGTGGACCTTTGCGTCTGCACGTTGAATGGCACATTATGCTGCGAGTGCGCATTGGCACCTCGCAGCGTCATAACTGTGCCGCAGAGAAGCACCATTTGGCACTTCTTATTGCTGCAGGGGGGGACCGTGCAGTTGTGATGCTGGGGCTCCTCTGCACTGCAACTGACAGGGCGCGTGAGACTGCCCAATTTGGGCAGTTCTTTAGTGCACCTAAGACCCTTTAACTGCCTGGCTCAATGCAGGGAATTCGGGTAACTTTAATTTTGTGAAACATTAGCCTTCGCTGTCAGAAAGATCTGGTCCACAACAACTACATTTCAGGATTCCCAACCTGATCCAGGGCATTAAACGGTTTCATCAACTGAATTATTTCTACAGTGTGTTTTTGTTCATGAAGATCTTGAATAGATGGCAGGAAAGCAGTGGGAACCTGCATTTTCTGAAAGTGAATCAAATCCCCGCTGTCTGCACTGGCCCTTCTCAAGCACTGACCCAATTTACACGGCCCAACTACATGGCGTGCATCAAGCTGTGCAACTGTTGTTGTTGTTTTTTTGTCACCTCCCACCATGTATGATTCACCACCACACAAACACACCACTGGCATCTGCCTGCTGCCTAGATGCCTTTATATGCTGTTTAACCATAAACTGTTGAAACACGACCCCAAATTAGTTTCTCCAAACCGAATAGCAGTTTTTTGGGCCAGATTGTATTGAAAGGCATGTAGACTCCATCCATATGACTGCCTTGGGGCCAGATGTGAACATTTCCAGAGCTCTTTTTAGAAATTTGTGCTGTAAAAAGTCTAACACAGCCATATCTGAGCGGACCCACATTGCAACACCATACAGTAGATGGGACAGTAGCCAACTCTTACAGAGCTCAAGGAGGTTCACCACAAACCTACCACCAGAACCTGCTGTATACTGAAAAATAGCATTAGCTATCTTAGCTGATGCTACAGTGGCTGAGCTCAATGCCATACACACATCATCAGTTTATCTTGCCTTTTGCTGTGTGCACTGGAATCTGAAAAGGTCATTTCTTTGGACTTCAGTTCTCCCAAAAGGGACATGCCAGCTGGGAGATCTGCATATAGTAATACAAAAAGAAACTTTTTCCTAAACTGGGGAAAGCTCTAACTTCTTGCCATTGTCATTTATGTAAGCAGAGAACGATCCAGGAAAGAAAAAGTAGCTAATGAAATGGACAAAAGTTCATAATCATTATTATCCCATCTTTTTCAGAGCCCTGGGACTCAAGACAGCTTATTGAGATAACACAGGTACAGGAAAAAGTCCATATTATTAAAACATACAAAAGTTAATATATATCTAAACTACAAAGAAAATTGAAATAAACACATATCCATGAAAAATAAATAAATGTTAATAATACAGCATATTGGTAAAAGGTTTTCCCCAGAACCAGTTAGCTTCCTCCAAAATGTCAAAAAATGTCTTTTTTTTTCTTTTGCAAATCTGGGATTCTATAATAATTTTTGATGATTAAGCAACACATCATCAAACCCATATAAATGGCCATAACTCACCAAAGGAGAAGGAGGAGGAGGGGGGGAACATGTAATTGATCTAAATGATAAATTTGATTGTGAACTTGAAAGATAGGTTAAAAAAGGCAAATGTACATGGGTGTTTTCCAAAATATCTCCTATATGAATAAAATATAAACTTTTAAAAAGTATGCATGAATTTCATTGTAGGACCAAAATATCCTAAATTACTTGGATGGGATTGGATAGTACAGTGAATAGCAAGTGCTGTATGCTATATTTCAAAGGAAGAAGCTGGCATAACCATCTCTGAGTAGACCTTGCATAAAAATACTATGAAATGCATGAAGTCTCCATAAATCAACAGGTTACTTGGAGACACATATACACAGAGATATTAATTTCATTACATTTTTATCTCCACATTTTTATTCTTTAATTTTGCCACATTTTGTCTCTTTCCTTCCAAGAGCTCAAGATATTAAATATTCACAATAATTCTGTGAACCTGAAGTGTATATGGCCAGGAGGCACATTAGCTTCAGCTCATCTACTGCGAGGATGTGTACTCAAGTCCAATGCTCCATTTTGCATATTAGATTAGAAGCATTTTGCAAGTATCGAGTAAGGAGAAGCAGAAAACATGAGAGAGCCAAGAAAGTAGAAAGCATTTTTTGCTTCACCTCCCACAATGCCATGTGCCAATCTGCTTTCATTGCCAATCTTCACAAAAAAAGAGAAGGCAAGGGAAAGGAGTTATTGCCAGGTTAAGCTATGTGCTGTTAATCTGTTCATGGCCTAAACTCTGGGAGAAGCCATTCATATGAGTGATCTCAGAAGAAGGAAAAAATAGCAGCCAGGACAAAAGATAGCAATAGTGTTACTAACTCTGGAAAGTGTAGAAAATCAAATAGCCAAACCTGACTAGCGGTTTAATATTGTGGTATCATCCCCTTTACTGTTTGATTTCTGATTGTGTGAAATAATCCATATGACTAAATCATAAAGTGGTTGGCCTTCCTATCAATTGTTATTTGTTGTCTATGACAATAGGCTTCACTTGCCTTCTATTGGATCTGGAGTGTTTACCTACCCATTGTGAAGCAGCCCACATCTACACCTAAATGTGAACTGCAAAACACTTAATGTGACTATAATATATATATATATACACACACACACACACACACACACACACACTGCATTATCTTACCTTCATAATATACTTTAAATCCATGGGCACTCACTGCAAAGTCACTGGTCAGTCTTAGTGAAAATACAGATTTTGTACTGGTCACAGGAGGAGGAAGATGAAATCCTGTTAATCTAAAAACAACAATGCCAATTACTTAATTGCTAATAATAATAATAATAATCATAATCATGATAATAGATTTATTTCTAGCCCGCCCAATCACGAAGAATCCGGGCGGGTTACAACAGTAAAATACAACAAATTACAATAGAGTTAAAAAATCAAACCCTAGACCTACCACCACCACCCCCATTCCCAGTACTAAAACAGAATTAAACAGTAATAATATTAAAACATTAAAAACATTAAAACATTAAAAACATTAAAAACATTAAACAAACAAAAAATAGGCAGAAACATTGGCGGGGGAAAGTAGACAGATGAGGGGACAAATATCTCTATGTCTGGGGAGGGTAACTAAGTTGGAAAGGCCTGCCAGAAAAGATCTGTCTTGAATGCTTTCTTTTATTATATAAAACAATAACAATAATCCAGTTCAATTCTTTATCTTGAGCTATGCATTTATTCATTTTACGGGCCCAAACAGACAGGTCAAAGTCACTTTGGAGATGTGCTGTTTAAATGTTGCATGTGCCCTAAGAGGCTGGAAGCCACGCTTTTGCCACACTCCAGTACTAAAAACTAGAGCGCAGCTTTGGCACAGCTTCTGGCCTCTTAAGATGTGTATGTCATTTAAACAGCATACCTCCAAAATGACCCGAAACAGCTTTATTTTGGCCTGTCTGCTCGGGCCCTACACATTTCAAGAGCCATGTCTGTTCTGAGAATATTAGACAAGTATATAAAGTCTCTATATTTTTCACTGGAAATTTATTTTCATTATAAAGCATTTTGATTGGAAATGTGAGGTGAACAGCAGTACAGTAGTTACCAGTGAAAAAATGAAACAAATCATATTAAAATCAATTATATTTTCCCTCTGAAATTGTTGGGTTTGAATATGGACTGATTTTTCTGCTGCAAAACTTTGGATTTCCCAAATCGTATGCAGCCTGTCAGTCATATATTAAGGCTTCATAACATTGTTGCTTTTATTAACTTACTGGCATCAGTCAAAATGGTGGTGGGGCAGAAGTTTGTCTAGGAATAGAAAATGTTGTCTCAATTCAGTCACAATGAAAGTAGCATCTTCATTCATCTCAAGAATTGTAGCAAGAAGAAATTTATCACACCTTGAAAATCTGCTTATTTATAGTGCTGCAGGATATTTTAAAGAACTAAAGTGTGCATAAAACAAAGTTCACATTTAAAACACACAAATGTAAAATGTGCACAGTTTAAAAAATGCACACACTTTAGTTAAGGAGACAATGGATAATTGATCTAAAATATATAAATAAATGTGCACCTTCGATAAAATGTGACTAAATGGCTCTTAAGAAAAAATAAATAAAACACCTTCTAAAGTAATACAAGGATCAGAGGAAAATCCAGGGAAATACAGTGAGATCGAAGTTGAGGGGAAGCATTTTCACTTTGCTAAATTTGTCAAGTACCCAGAAGTCTATGCAAATGTTTTGTGTGGTTCATTCATCAGGTAGTCACAGTTCTGGTAGGCTTGCTATGTCTCTTTGGTTTCAGTTATAGGGGTCTTGGCTGTTGATGAAGAGTTAAGTGTATAGTAGAGTGATTTAGATCTTGCTGTTAGTTAATGTCTGCAGAGGATCTGAAATTGAGGATGATTAATTCCAACTGTAGGTTCTTCATATGAATCTGGTTGACCATATAAAAACAGAATGCTGGACTAAACTCATCCAATGCAACTTGCTTTATTTTTTTAGTTATTTGAAATTACTCAAATAATGCTGTCCATTCACAAAGGCCAGTTCTACAGCCAAACAATCCTGGCAAGTATCTTGTTTAAACTGATCATACATCCTAAACAATATATACTTCCAAATTATCTGCTACACACTGTGAACTGACATCCAGAGTTCAAAGCTAAAATATAAATACACAAAAGTATAACCTGATAGTGGAAAAGTGTGAAAACCAGGAGCTTGGGGACTTGTGAAAGTGACAGGGCAGTGTCTGATGCTTTAGTTTTTGCCATAACTAAAGTCAGCTAGACCATGTGTCCACTGATCCGAACCCAGGAGGGAATGTATCATAGGGATTAGCCCTGTACTGCTGCAGCCAGGTTCCTTATATGTATAATTTAGTTCCTAGTTCAGTTCTGGTTTTAGAGAATCTGTATACAATTGGTACATTTAGTTCTGAAGAATCAGCTTCTCTATATCCTAAAATGATGATGATGATGAGGAGGAGTTTAAAGCATTATTATTTTAAAGAACGCCTACTTTATAATCATTGGTAATTCAGAACATAAATGCCTTAATAATGGATATTATTAATAATGTCTTAACAATGAATGTTTATTTAAATACAGGTATTATTTGCATAATTGCCTTCAGGTTACCAAATCTGCTTCCTGAATACTCAGAAGCCTCACAGAATTGTACATGAAGATATTTTCAAATCACCCTGAATGATAAATAAAGGTTAAAGGAAGGGAAGGTACAAGCTCCCCATATGCCTTGTTTCCAAGGTAGAATCTTGTTCCCAGGAGTCCAATTCTGTTTATAAGCAAGATAAATTCCTCCTGGGAACAAGATTCTACTTGTAAAACAAGGCTTGTGGAGAGTGTATACCTTCTTTTAGAGGGGAAAAACCTAAGGTTTTCGTCACTGTCATTTGTAGCATTGGCCATGTTGAAGGAAATGCAGACTGCAGTAATGGGGGGGGGGGGGTTATACCCATGCTTCTCTCATCTTGAGATTGACCACCCTTATGCAAATGTGAAACTAAAAAATGTACCACTCCTTATTGATATTCCAGTTTCTATACTAATGGGGCTATGTCTTAGAATTCGTTGTTCATGTTTATGTTGATGCTATAATGGCTAAAAGAAGAAGGTTATTTTAAGTATTTAAAAGTGGTTGTGCACTAGGTATGCACACCAAATCCATACATTCCATTTTTGCTTTTTAATAGTTGTCTGTTTTGACCTGCAGTGCTTTAGTCATTAAAAAAAAAAGTAACAGAAACACTTCCCCCCCTAGTTTTAGCTTCAATAAGGATTTGCAGAGAATGCTGCTCCTTTGAAATCTTATTGCCCCTCCTTAATGAAATCTGAAATGGGAGACAGGAAAGAGAGAGAACAAGGAAAGCCATCTTGTACTCTCACAGATATAAGAGCAAGCTACTTCATGTACCATAAAATTGTTCCAAATGATTTGTTTAATGAGTTAAACACAATAAAAGTCAGACATTTCCATCTGCTCCATGCTTCAGCCAACACCCCTGTCTTATTTTAATTTTAGCCTTGACTGAAGATGTGGTTCACACAGAGATTACTATTCTGTGTACCAGCTTCTATTATACTCTGAATCTTGTGAAAATTAAATATTTCTCATTCAAATATAAAGAGAAAGTAATATTGATATTTGGCATGCAAGAGACCCTGTGCTAAATAGCAAAAAAACAAAACAACATTAACATTCCAAGATTCATTCTATCTGGAAGCTCAAACTGTAAAAAACAAACAATTCCCTCTCTTGATCATGTCTCCTTCAGGCTGAGAATATTATTTGAGAATTTTATTCAAAGCCTTTCCACAATGTGTCTAGGAGACAGTTCATATATTATAAAGAAGCAGAGTTTTGGTGGTGAGATTTGTGATCTTTTTAGTCTTTTTCTGACATTCACATATGAGTTGCCCAATAGTAAGGTACTGTCTATTGCTCACAGATGACATATGAGTTGACAACTGTAAGTCCCATATCACATAGTGTAGAAGAACAGGAAGACAAAATGCAAGTCAAAAGTGCTTATTTTCTCTCACAACACTGAAGCAGTGCTTAACTGGTCTCCATGGTACTTCCAAAACATCAGACCATCACGGGGTGATTTACATACTGCAATACAAATAATGGACAACCAATAAAATAATTACAAGAAATGGGGAAATCAAATAAAAATACACAATTCTGGTACTAGCAGTTTGTCAATCTACTTTTTGCAACCAAAGATCATACAGTCATAGAGTTGGAAGAGACCACAGAGCCCTTGGGTCCAACCCCCTGCCAAGAAGGAGCACCAAATCAAAGGACCCCAACAGAAAGCCATCCAGCCTCCAAAGAAAGAGAATTCGCCTCACTCTGAGGAAGCATATTCCACTGTCGAAAGTTCATCCTGAGATTAAGGTGGAATCTCTTTTCCTGTAATTTAATTCCATTGCTCATTCTCCTAGTCTCTGGAGCAGTGGAGAACAATCCTGTTCCTCATTGATATCACATGCCTTCAAATATTTAAACATGACTATCATCTCCCCACCTTCTTTTCATTAGACTAAACATTCTCAACTCCCTAAACCACTCATCATAGGTCATGGCTTCCAGACCTTTCACCATTTTTGTCCCTTTCCTCTGGACACGTTCCAACTTGTCAACATCCTTCTTGAATTGAGGTGCTCAGAACTGGACACAGTATTCCAGATGAAGCCTGACCAAAGCAGGATGCAGTGGGATTATCACTTCCCTTGATCTAGAGACTATACTTCTGTTAATGCAACCAACAATCATGTTGGCATTCTTGGCTGCTGCATCACACTGCCGACTCATGTTCAGCTTGTGGTCTACTAAGATTCCCAGGTCCCTTTCACATGAACTGCTTTCTAGCCAAGTGTCTTCCATCTGACCTATGCTCTCTCCCAATAAAGTCCTACTCTGAAGGGATGCTCAAACCTATGAAGCAAGTTTTTAGTATCATCTAGTGTTGCAGGTAGAGGGGAGCAATTTTAGGTTTTATTGACACAGGCTTTTTAAAATCTTGCAGGCTTGGTTTTATTGGGGGATGAGGGGGTTGGTTTTAGATTATTAATTTTAACTTTGTATGTTTTAAATTTTATATTTGTAATTTTTTAATGATTTCCATTGTACAATTTTAATTTTTTTTAATTTTAATTTTAATTTTAATTGTTTTAATTTGTTTTATATATGTTGTTAGCCGCTTTGGGAGAAAGGTGGGATAAATAAATAAATAAATAAATAAATTACCACCCTGCCCCCCTCACACTCCTGCCAAATGAGAACCTATATAGACTCCACCCTTAGCTAAAACCATTGTCCACATCCGACCGGAAACAATATGGGATAGGTGATGCACATTGTATGGTTAAACATAAATTGGAGAAATTTTAGTGCACTAGACTATTACATGCAGTTTTTACGCAGATAATCATTCAGAAATATGATCTTCCTGCCTCTAGTTTGTTGTAGTACAGCCTAGAATTATACACATCAATCCACCTTTCCTATGAATCTCAGAAAAGATTCATATTCATTCAGATTTCAAAACTGGTGCTGCAGAGGCTTTTAAGAGGACTGAACTCTAGTAGGCTTATCAACTGCTATCTGTATATGCTTAGATGAAAACATATGCCTACAGAGACTTTACCCAATGCCTTTTTGACAGCTTCACTGAGTTTCTCTGCCCATCTAAATTGGCTGCAGTCACCACCTGATGGGCAGTTGGAACCTCCAGCAAGAGTCAGCATGAAATGCTGAATTGGCTTAGTGAACACATGATAAACGAGAAACTGGAACAAACTGAAAAGCTTCATTGGCTATGTGTTCTATATTCCATCATGAGAGAGAGCTGGTGGTCTCATTTGAGCAAAAAGCTCATCTCTTTGCTGGGAACTTTCCAGTTTTGCACCTGGTGAGATTCAAAAGCCCAGTGCCAGCAGAAAAAAATAACTGGCACTTCATATGGTTGCCAGATATCATAGGACACAAATCCCTCACAAATTGTATTTTATTTTATTTTATTTTAAAAAAAGAAAGAATTCCACATCCATAATAAAAGTGGCCTGACGTGTTGTTGTGCTAAATCTCTTTTCAGTTTTTTTTCTTTCTAAATGAATTGAGAAAATAAATACATGTCTCATTTCTCACTAGGAATAAACATCAATTGTGTTTCTCCTTCACCTGCTAGAAGCTGCTCATGAAAGGCACAGTACAGACAGTGATGGGGGAGTATCAATTTTTCAATATCATTTTCCCCACTATTTTGTATTGCCAATGAACAAAACAGAAGTAATTACCATGGCAACAAAGGCACCTTGTGCCATGGGAGAACTCTCTTGCATAATGGTTAGCAGATGCTTTGGGTGACTGCCACAAAATTTCCTCCTTTGCAGTTTGATTCTTCTGTTCCTCTGCCCTTTCACAAAAATGATAAACAACTATGTGATCATGAGAGCACAGGGATTTGCCTTGTCAAGTCAAACAAAAGGTCCATCTCGTCCATTCTTTTGTTTCCCACAGTGGATGTACAGATGCCTCCGGAAAATCACACACAGGTTAAGAAGGCCATCCTCCATTGGTCCTTCACCATCTGGTGCTGCATTTAGCAACCATGGTCAGAAGCCAATGATAGACATGCTTCTTCATATATTTGTCTGATACCCTTTTTACAAACAAACAAACAAACAAACAAGCAAGCTAATGAATATCCAATATCTTGAGATTTTGTAAATTTTAAATATAAACCCAGGAAGCCTGATGCAAAATTCCATATCTCCACATGTGTTGTTACCTACATTGTCCACATGTACACAAACATTCATAACACACTTTTTCTACCTTTATTTGTTATGTGACATTTGAAATCAGTGATGTCTAATATAAACTCACAAACTTGGGAGGGACTTCACTAAAATACTTCGGCTCCCTGAAAAGTACTATTATAACTTTTCTATAGAATCATTAAAATAATATGATTTCTGGAAGACATTTAGAGGCAAGACTTGTCTTTATCTGTTGCCACTTAAGTATGAAAAGCACAGATCTGAGCAGAAGATCTCTCAAAATATGAAGCACAGAAAAAACTGAGGGAGGGGATCTTTCCTTCCAGAAATTATCAAATAATCTTCTTCTTCTCCTTCTTCTTTATTTATTTATATCCCACTTTCCCCTCCCCTCCAAAAAAAATTTGGGACATGAAACAGCTTACAAATTTTAAAAATTGTTGGGCCATCAATTCTGTCATCAATGGAAGAAGCAAAGTTTCTTTTTTTTGTTGTTGTTGTTCTTTATTTTGTACAATTTTTGTTTGTTTCTTTTTGCTTTTCTATTTTTCTGTCCATGCATACAGTAAAAGTAGAACCTTTACTTTTAGCTTGTCTATGATTTTATATCTTCCATAATTTGCCAAACCTGGCATATTGCAAAACCTTGTAATAAGAAAATGGTGGCTTCCATAAACATTGTAAATACTTCTTCAAAGTGGATCATCTTTTTTTCTGTGAGCAAAAAGTTCTAATGTTTTCAGGGGGAAAATGTCTTTATAGAAATTTAGTATCAATTCTATTAGTGATAGGGCTGTATTAATCATAGAGCTAAGCATAGATTAGTGATAGAACTAAACATAGTTTGATTGGGAAACAATGCCTAAGAATGCTTCAATCTGCCTAAAACTGGCCCATTCCACTTGGATGAGTGAAAAAAACACATAAAATAGACTCCTTAGCTCCAGAGAATACATGGAAGTTACGAATATATGAACATGCATGACTGAGTAAGAATGTCAAAATGGCCATATATACATCCTGGAAATTTAGCTTGCAGATAGGCATGTGTAGGCCTACCAGGACTCATAGCCTGCCATAAAAAGAAGAATGTATATTCATTTTCTACAGTGATCATTGATTATTATAGACTCATGACATTCTTGCAAACAAGCTTGTAAAATGTGGGCTAGACAAAGGCGGGGTACATACCGCCACTTTGTGGCGCTCTGCCGCCGCCGCGGGTAGGTCCGCGGGGGAGCCGGAGCCTTCAGATGGCTCGACTCCCGCGCGGACCGAAAAAGAAGCTCCAAAATGGAGCTTCTTTTTCCGTCGCATTTGCGACGTAGCGAGGCGTCAGGGGCGCACTCGCTACGTCACAAAGGACGCGACGCGTACGGATGCTCAGCGTCCGATACGCAAAGATGGCGCCGGCCATGTAGAAGGGCCAGTGCCATCTTGTACGGACGGAGTCCGTACTAGGCCCAGGGGCATCTATAAGAGACACCCCTTTTTTAAAATGGGACGTCCTCCGGACGTCCCAAATGGCGGTGCAGAAAGCCCCAAAGTAACTGTTACATGCATTTGTAACTGGCTGACCCCAAAGGGTGCTCAACAGTGGCACCTTTTCATTCTAGAGAGAAGTGACCAGTAGGGTCCCACAGGGCTCTGTCCTTGGGCCAGTGTTATTCAGCATCTTTATCAATGACCTGGATGATAGAATTGGGAGCATACTTATCAAATTTGCAGATGACACCAAATTAGGAGGAATAGCTAATATTCCAGAGGACAGGATCAAAATTCAAAATGACCTGATTAGACTTGAAAGCTGGGCCAAAGCTAACAAAATGAAATTAAACATGGAGAAATGTAAGGTACTGCACTTAGGGGAGAAAAATAAAATGCACAGATATAGGATAGGGGACACCTGATTGAATGAAACTATGTGTGAAAGGGATCTGGCAGTCCAAGTAGACCACAAGTTGAACATGAGTGAACAGTTTGATGTGTACATTAATCCTAGGTCTACATTTTTTTCCTTATTAGTTTATTTAGGTAAATTCACATTGGTTTATGTTAGTACATGGTGTTAGTTTTCTGGGCTTAATTTTGCAATGACTGTTATCACCTCTTTTTGCTCTTTCTTCTGTTTTTTTTTTCTTCTTGTTTTCCTAATTCTTAGAGGTCAATGCTGGGATGCAGTACTAGATGAGTCCCAAATTCATCTTAGAAAGATAATTCTTTTTTTTAAAAAAAGAATTTTAAAATATATTTACATAGATATATTTAAATTAAAGAAGATGAATTAAGATTTGTGTTTATATTCTGTGAGAGTATTACATTCCCACATGGCTGCACTGTATCACATGAGGCTAATAAATTGCAGATACAGGACATGTATATACAAATCAAATATAAAACAAAGGCCTCAGAAATGCATCAACACAACTGGTTTTAGAAAACAGAGTGCCAGTGTACCCCACAATCTAGAACAACTGATACGAGTAAAAAAATACACAATTTAGATGTGGCTTACTGATATTCAGGATTCAATGAACGGATGTGAATGTATTAACTCATTTTAATTAATATCTTAAATGTTGACTTATGGTACTAATAAGATTCCAGCCACTGAGAAAATCAAAAAGGTTTCTGATGAAATAAGACTAGAAACCAATCTGACCTTAGAAGATTTGAGAGCTGGCCCAAAACTAACAAAAGGGAATTCTATAGGGAGAAATGTAATGCACTACACCCAGTAAGAAAAAATGAAATGCACAGATATTTGGGTGACACCTGGCTTAAGTATGGTATAGTGGGTCCTTGGTACTGTATCTGCTAGGATTTGGTCCCGGGAAACCCCCCCCCCCCTTTACGGGTACCCAAATCCATGAATGCTAAAGTCCCATTATATATAATGGCACAGTGAAATCATGTCCCCGCGCTCTCAGGTCGGCCGGGAAGCTACTGTTGAGGGTTCCAGGCACGAAATATTCTGTGACTGCACAGAGGGCGTTCTTTATCTCGGCCCTGCAGCTTTGGAACTCTCTTCCCGGTGAGCTCCGCTCGGCTACCTCCCTTGACCTATTTAGGAAGAGGTTTAAAACCTTCCTCTTCCAACAGGCTTTCCCCCAGATGTTGTAAGATCCGCTCACTCCCCTTTGCACTTGTTGCACCAGCACTTTAAGCTAGTTATTGTGTGGTTTTAATTTTGTAATTTTAACATTGTTTTTAATAGTTTATATATTGATTGGATGTTTATATGATTACTGTTTGTAAAGTGTACATTTGTGTACTTCTGTGTAACCCGCTTTGATCTGCTAAGGAAAAACAGGCTATAAATAAACAGTTTATTATTATTATGTCGTTCATATAAAATGGCAAAATTAAGGTTTGCTTTTTGGAATATTTTTTAAAAATATTTTCTAGTCTGATTGATGAATAATCAATGGATACTGTGCAAAAGAGATCTAGGAGTCTTCAAACTGAGCATGAGTCTACAGTGTGATGCAACAGCTCAGAAAGCCAATGTGAATCGAGTTCATGTCAACTCAAGTACAGTGTCTTGACTGAAGGAAGCAACAGTAGCACACTATTCTGCTTAGGTCAGACCTCACCTGGAATACTGTGTCCACTATTCACAATTCAGGAAGGTTTAAAAAAAGGGGTTTAGAAGCCATCACCTATGTGGGGTGGCTTAGAGAGCTGGATATGTTTATGGAGAATGTATGGAGAAAAGATGGTTAAGATGTGACTTGTTAATCATGTTTAAATTTGAAGAGGTGTCATACTGTACAAGGAGCAAGCTTGTTTTCTGGTGCTCTGGGAGCAAAGGATTTAAATTACAGAAAAGAGATTCCACCTAAACATTAGGAAGAATTTTCTGATGGTAAGTGCTATAAGTGTAATGGAATCTCCATCTTTGGAGGGTTTTAAAAAGAGGCTGGATGGCCATTTGGTGTATTCCTGAGTGGCAGGGGCTTGGTCTGGATGACTCTTATGGTCCTTCCAAGTCTATGATTCTATGATTCAAAGCAAAACTCACTAGAAGTTTCTATAAGCAGGCCATCACCTAGAAAGTATGGTGGTCCAGAAAATGATTGCTTCAATACATATACAGGGAGAAATGGGAGAAAACACAATCATTCACTCAAGTATTAAAAGGGACTTAGCTTTGTGCTTAGAAACTGGCTGGGTAACAGTGATCATGTTGACCATTCCTACTTAAGCTGTTTGGCCACAATACTGGGGAGTAAAAACTGCCAGAGGTATTCAAAAGTAGTCACACATTTGACATGATCATCTAGTCTTGATGTTACCAGGGCATTAATAGCTGTGGGTAGGCTACTCAGGCTGTTCTTGAGGTGGACTAATAAACACCCCAAAGGTCTGATCCATTGTGAACAGCGTGATGCCATCAAGATTAAACTGGACACCACTTTTTAGACTGAATGAACCACCCACCACAGAACCTTCAACTTGTTTTATTTTAATTCAGATTTTTCTTTTATGACGAGACAATTGCTTAATTCACTTCAAAGAAACCAAGATTATCCTCTTTTCTATTAAGACATCCTATTTTCAGATGAAGTCCCCCTTGTTGGCTATTGAAAAGTTGAGAGGAGCAAGCATCATCAAAGTGCTAGTGAGCTCTGTCTCCCCCCCCCCCCCCCAGAACACTCTCCACATTCTCATGCCACAAAAAGTAAAATAATCAAATAAAACTAGACCAGATGGTGTCCTGGATGAATTGTGCAAAGAGCCATTGCTGTGTCCAGAATTAACTCTAGTGAAAGATGTGGAGGAAAAGTCAAATTAAGGACACATTTTAGTCTGTAAAATAATATATCCTCGTTTCCTTCCAAGTAGTTCACAGTACAAACTTAGTAAACTTAAGCTATAATTCTTTGGACATATCATGAGATGACACGAATACAGTTGGCCCCATTTCCACAGATTCTTTTTTCAATGGATTCAAGTATTCATAGCTTGAAAATATTTCAAAAAAACTATAAATTCCAAAAACCAGATCTTGATTTTGCCATTTTATAGACAAGTCGCCATTTTCCTATGCCACTGTATTAATGGGACTTGAACACCCATGGATTTTGATATCCACAGTGGATCCTAGAACCAAACCCCAGTGGATACCAAGGGCCCATTGTAACTGGAATTGAAAATAGTGCTCAGTAAAATTGAAGACAGTAGGGAAAGAAGATTTATAAGTAGATTTATTCAATGAAGCAAGGCCTGGTCAGAGCTCTTGAAGTTACCCCATTTATAGGGTCATAATAAACTGAAGATAACTTGACAGCAAATGACATCAAAGTTCACACTGACATGCTATCCCCTTTTGTTCTCAGAAGAAACCTATCGGGTAGGTTAGGCTAAGGGTTAGATTTAAAGTAAATTAGATAAGGTTAAACCAATTTTATGAATAATTTTGGTGGCTGATTAGAAATTTGGATCTGGGACTCCTTGACCAGTATTTGTTACCAGACATTACATACAATTCTAGAATAGTAGACTTGCTTGTGTTGCTTCCCTTGAGCTCTAGCTGGGTTTTATGATGAATGAATACTTTCTTCATGCTTATAATTATTTTCAAATGTTCTTGTCATTCTCAAAGTAAAATTTAGTAAGTGGTACATCTAAAAATACTACTGTACAATCTTCAGAAACAACCTTAGCACTAAATGGTTTTGCTGATCTGGGCCAATTATAAATGACTAAGCATATGTTTGGCATTTTTATATATCCACAGTTGTCAAAATCAAAAAATGAGAATGCAGAGATCCCCCCTCAACAATCTGCTTCTTTTCTGTCCATAAAACCATTTTTAATAAAGGTTTTTCACAACATTCACCCTCTAATTAGATGAGACAACAGGACCAATGCATTTTTCAGCCCCTAGAAAACAAGACCCTGAATCTATGCGGCCTGAGCTGGTCTGGAAGTAACTTGTAGAGTCCCTACAAGTCAAAGATGACTTGATGACAGTTAAAAACAGCAGCAGTCTGGGCTAATCCACTTGTTCTCAGTGCCACTTGTTATCAAATGCCACTTCATGCATTTGTATCAAATACTGAATTTGTATCAAATGCTGGACAGTGATTTAATGTTTATCTAATTCATATTTGGAGAGTATTACATACAGATGGAAATATTTGTCAAAGTATTCTTAAAATGATAGAAAAACATGTTATTTAAGTGTCAAGAAACCCTGCCAAGTAGAATCCTGACTAACAAAAATGTTTATAATTCAGAACTTTGTCTGCACAAAATTTGCACATGCTTATTATGCATTGTCTGCAGAGAAAACAGTAAATTTGGTTGCATTTTCCTTATCCTTTTATTAGAAAACTTAAAGAAAATATGTTCTGTCCTTAGGCCCACAAAGATGAAAAATCCTGAGCCACTAATATTATTATTTCTTGTGGTTTTAAGTACCAATTTCTCAGAGTTTATTTTAAAGCTAAGGGACTCACTTCTTCTTCTTCTTCTTTTGCCTATCTGGCCATTTAGGTATGTGCAAAGCCAGTCTAAGGAATAGCATATCAAAACACATTTGGTTTAGTCATAGAATCATAGAATCATAGAGTTGGAAGAGACCGCAAGGGCCATCCAGTCCAACCCCCTGACATGCAGGAAATCCAAATCGAAGCATCCCTGACAGATGGCCATCCAGCCTCTGTTTAAAGACCTCCAAGGAAGGAGACTCTATCACCTCTATCAAAGAAAGAGATTAGGTTTGTCTGGCATGACTTGTTTCTCTGAAACCCATATTGAGTTTTTGTGATTATGGAATTGCCATCTAGATGTTCACAGACTCTTTGTTTAATTATCTGCTCCAGAATCTTTCCTGGTATTGATGTCAGACTAACTGGATGATAATTGTTGGGATCCTCTTTTTTCCCCTTTTTGAAGATGGGGACAACGTTTGCCCTCCTCCAGTCTGCTGGGACTTCTCCTGTTCTCCAGGAGTTTTCAAAGATTATTGCCAATGGCTCCGATATTACATTTGCCAGTTCTTTTAATACCCTTGAATGTAGTTCATCTGGTCCCGGAGACTTAAATTCATTTAGATTAACAAGGTATTCCTCTACTATCTCTTTGCTTATTCTGTGCTGAAATTCCCCTATTCTGTCCTCTGCTCCATTATCCTCAGGTTGAGCACCCTTTTCCTTTTCTGAGAAGACTGAGGCAAAGAAGGTGTTGAGTAATTCTGCCTTTTCTCTGTCCCCTGTTAACATTTTGCCATCCTCTCGACGCAGTGGCCCTACCATTTCCTTCTTCTTCCTTTTGCTGCGGACATATCCAAAAAAGCCCTTTTTATTGTTCTTAACCTCTCTAGCAAGCCTGAGTTCATTCTGCGCTTTAGCTTTTTTGACTTTACCCCTACACATGCCTGCTATTTCTTTGAATTCCTTTTTTGTGATTTCCCCCTTTTTCCATTTCTTATACATGTTCCGTTTCAAACTTAGCTCGGTTGAAAGTTCCTTAGTCATCAATCCTGGTTTCTTGAGACACCTCCCATTTTTCTTTTTCACTGGAACTGTTTGAAATTGTGCCTTCAGTATCTCCCTTTTGAGAAAGTCCCATCCGTCCTGAACTCCTTTATCTTTTAGTATTTCTAACCATGGAATCGCCCTCAATACTTCTCTAAGTTTACTGAAATCCGCTCTCCTAAAATTTAGAATGTGTGTTTGACTTTGCCTGGTTTCTCCTTTCCACTGTATTACAATCTCCAGGAGAACATGGTCACTTCCACCTAATGATCCCACCACTTGCACCCCATTAACCAAGTCATCCTTGTTGGTTAGGATCAGATCCAAAATAGCTGACCCCCTTGTTCCCTCTTCCACCTTTTGGACAATGAAATTGTCTTCCAGGCAAGTGAGGAATTTGTTAGACTTTGAGGATTTTGCTGAGTTTGACTTCCAGCAAATATCAGGATAGTTGAAGTCACCCATCACTACTACATCTCTCCTTTCTGAGTGTGTGGTCATCTGTTCTAGAAATTCTAGTCCTTAAATTTACATTGAATTTCACTGTAGTCATGATGTCTGTGGCCATTCTGGGTGTAACACTCCAACCAGATAGTGCTAGACATTTCATTTGAAATAGTCAAATTAGAATTCACAGAATTCTGTCTTTGAGCTATGATTGAAATGTGCTGTTAGATCCTCCTATGGTTGAACTAGACTTAGTTGTTAAACTACAGATAATAATTTTAAGTCAATAACCACTGAACCAGCATGAAATCAATAGGACTCTTCAGGGTGGTTGATTTTACAGCTGTAAAATATGCTCCACTGAACATAAATGCCATGTAGTATCCTGTGACTGCTTGAGTGAAATTAGGCTTGATTGAAGAAGTTGTTGGGACTACTAGAAGGGGACTGGGTTTTTTGTTTGTTTGTTTTTCGTCAAACTGGTGTGGTAGCATGTCATATCCACACCACTACCTTTTCCTTATTTTCTTCTTAAATTTGAGGTTACCTTGCCCTGAAGGCATCACATTTTTATCTAAATTTATTTTTAAAGTTGTACTGAAATTGTAAGGATAAACATTTAATTGCATCTCAAATAAGCATTCTGCTTCCAAACTGGACACTAAACTCATTAGCCCTTAAGGAAAGATGCACTTTCAATTGCAAGATCAAATTAGAGCAGTAGCTTCAAAACTCCTAAGCCAAAATGACAGGAAACAGTCCTGATTTGTCACAGCAGAAATGCTCCCAGAGAAATTGTTGACATTAGACTGAAATGATGTAAATAAGCTGACAGCCCTAATGCAGCTGGTAATTGGAGACTCTAAAGCAAAGGATTTGTAAAAGAGAGGCTTGGTAAGCCAGATCATGTTCAAGCAGCTTGTTTCATACATAAAGATAATCAACAGCTTTATGGGAAGGGCTAATCTTGACTGATAAACAAGCATTTAACAGGCCATGGCTTTGCATTTACACATTACGATGACAATGAGAAGGAGGAGGATTCTTTGAAACAGAGAAGGGCAGGTATACTTTGTATATCTAACACTGCTTAATGTTTACTTCTCTTCACTTTAATCCTGGTAAAAGATTCAAAATTCAGAAAACTTCACTACATGTAGAAGGGGATCCAGACAGCATCTATTTTTTCCTGTCTGAACTTTAGCATATATTTGATAATTAATTAAAATGTACACATATAAATTTATAAATAATCACTGTAACTTATATATTATATAATATTATATGTATCATGTATTAAATCACTGTATATTATTCTGTATACTGTATTATAAGCACAAACATAGTAAATGTAAGAGACACAGTGGTCACAATCTCAGAAGCACCACAGACAGAACGCAAATTGAAACAGCATTTGGCCAAAATCTCAGACGCACCATGTACTCAGCACACATTGAAAAAGCAAAGATAGTGCACAGTCACAGGGAGACAGAAAGAAAGGTACCAAGCAGAGCTCACTAGGTCAAAAGAAAGCCTCATTGGAGCCTTTTTTCCTTTTTAGCTTGCTTTGTTGGCAGCACATATATAAACAGTAAAAAGTGAATTTCAGTAGGAATAAGGAATAACAATGTTCCATTGTTTCCACACTTGCAAACTGCACCAATAAGTTCCATTCAATCAAGGAGGATGATGACAGTCTTTCCATAGGCTAGCCATGGGATGCCATCGGGCCTGAAGAGGAAGAACCTTCCCCTCCCTCCTTCCAACTGTCATCTTCTGGCCTGGGAAGGAGCGAAAGGACAGGTCCAATGCCATTGGACCTGAAGAGGAAGAGCCAGCCTCGATTAAGAAGAGCCCTCCCTCCAGTCCATCTGTCTTGGTCCAGGCCTCAGAGGGAGAAAAGAATGCTGGACCTGATCCCCTCGCCCCCCCCCCCCACACACACACCATTCCCTTCTCCTTTTGTGTCATGTCTTTTTAGATTGTAAGTCTGAGGGCAGGGAACAATCTATTATCCCCTCTGTTATAAGCTGCCCGGATTCCCAGTGATTGGGCGGCATATAAATAAAGCCTATTATTATTATTATGGGACCGCATGCACATGTGAATAGAACTATGCAAGCCTCCAGAGAGAAGAACTGACAACATTCTGCTGCTCCCATGCTTGCAAATTAATAGACAAGTTACATTAATTCCAGGAAAAGTATGCTTTTTCCATAGGCAAAACATGAGACCATGTGCAAGAGCATTCCCAAGCAAGTCTTCTAGGCAGGAAGAACTGATGAAAGAGTGGATTCCTTATTGAATCAATACAACTCAGGGACATAGCCAAGGGGGGTGGGGGCTATTGACATCCTGTGAAAAAGCAAAATTAAATACTTTTGTTCTGTTCAGATCCACTGACAGTGAAAAGTCCAATTTTTGGTTTCCTTCAGCCTATTCTGGGCTATGCTTTCCATATTGTAATTTCTGAACTAGGAGTAATTCTATATTATCCAATATCTCACAGATTAAATTAGATGCAATCCTCCATTCCCCTCCCCCATCAGATAAAAGAGATGGGCACACAAATGAATGGGTAAAGTAAAGTACCTAATTAACTATTTAAATCTTGTTTGCATAGTGTGCAGAGGTGGGTATATATTTACTTCCCTTTCAGTATGTCAAGAGCAAATAACGCTAAACCCAAGAATTCATTGTTGTGGTATTTCTCCAAGTCATTTTTTTTACTCATGGTGACCCCAAGGCAAATCTATCATAGAGTTTCCTTGACAAGTTTCTTCAGAGGGGGTTCGCCATTGCCATCCCCTTGGGCTGAGTCCCCAAGCTTGCCCTGGCTGGCCTATTTATAAGAATCTGAACATGTTGACCTCCTGCTTAAGCCCACAGCCCAAAAAAGAAGCACCTTGAGGGCAAGTCCAAAATGGAATGTTAAGGAGGACAACGTGCTCTCTTGATCCTTGCCCATCATGGTTGACTGGCCAGGGGGACGATGCTGTAAAAAAACATTATTACAATCTATAATCAATGCATCCTTAAGCGAGGGAAATTTCCATCAAAATTAAAACTAGCAGTAGTTAAACTGCTCTTTAAAAAACCCTCCCTGGACCCCTGGTAAGGAATAATTACAGACCAGTCTCCCTTTTACCATTCTTGGGCAACATGGTCAGGAGGGCAGTTGCCTTCCAACTCCAGGCAGTTTTGGATGAAGCCGATTATCTGGACCCATTTCAAACTGCCAGAGTTGAGACTGCCATGGTCACCTTAGTCAATGACCTCCGTCTGGGTATCAACAGGGGAAGTGTGACCCTTTTGATGCTCTTGGACATCTCAGTGGTATTCGATACTATAGACCATGGTATCCTTCTGGAATGCCTGAAGGAGGTGGGTATTGGGGGCACTATCAGGAATTTGTTGGAGAGTATATGCTTAGCACAACTAGTCTCCCAGATGAGTCCCCTGTAGCTTCTAGTTCTTGCTTCTTGGAGATTTTTGAGATTTGCTTCTGAAAAGTATCATCCACTACATTTTGGTTTGGTGGTTTCCTTCTACAATTTTCATTCTTTCTCAATTTATTTTTCCCAAATGCTCTCTGCTGCTCCACTTTGATCACTAGCATGGATTTTTGCACAAGTGATTTTTGTCTTTGATATATAATGCTACTTGCCCTCCTTTTCTTCCCCATCTATTCATTTGGAACAGAAAATAACATTCAATTGTTATATTCTAACCATGGGAGTCAACCCAGCAAGACTCTGTTATACCTACAAAATCATATTTACCTTCATGCACAAGGACTTCAAGCTCATCTTATTTGTGTCTCTGTGCATTGATGTATAAATATCTGAAGTGTTGTTTGTTAACATCTTTTATTCTACTGCAAATTTTATTGTGCCTCCCATTCTCTCCCTTCTAGAATTCACATCCTTGTGTTTAGAGCTTACTTTTGGATAGCTGTTTAAGCTGTCACCTCCTACCTCCCAAGGATTTCTTTGAACACCTGTTCACCAGATTCACCATGCTTTTGCCAAAGACATTCATCCCGGTTTTTGTGAGGTGAGGTGTTTTGTGAGGTGTTGCCCATCTGAGGCCTGTAGTTCTTCACTTCAGAATCAAAGATGATGGTTCCAGAAGCCAAATTTCTTCTGTAGTCATAGCCAGTCATTCACCTGCAGTATCTTCCTATCCCTGTGTGGTCCTCTGTCTTTCACTGATAGAACTGGTTACTTTTCTGCCTAGGCATTGATAATCCAAGGTGATCTGCTCAATGGTATTCTTTGCAGTGTCATCAATGCCCACATGAATCAGAAGAAAGAGGTACTTCTCTATGGTCTTGATGACCCTTAGCAACCTGTCAGTGACATCCTGGATATGTCTGCCAGGAAGACAGCACACTTCCCAGTTAATCTTTTTCAGTTGACATACAGTCCTATCCCTACCTCCAGGTTGTTGTTGTTGTTGTCGTTGTCGTATTTGCTGCAGTTGGTGGTTAGGTTGGCTCCTTCCCTGGCATACAGTATCTCTTGCTGCTGATCTCCAGTTTGTACCTCTTCACCACTATTATCCTTGGGAATATGTAGGAAGTGATTGCTTAGTTGGATAGGTTGCAAATCCCTTGTGCATATCTGTTCCTCCTGATAACTGTCCCCCAAGGTGCTCCCTCAGTGTTATAGCCCTCTTTCTTTTCATTGGCAGTTTCTTCCTGATAGTTCTATAAGATCCCCTTTCCCTCTATACTATCCTGGGAGTCCTTGTGTTCTCTGATAAATTGAAGAGTCTTAACATGTACTTGCAGTGCATATATTTTCTCTAAAAGTGCCACTAGGCTGTACTTTCTGTTAAGTGTAATCAGTGAGGTTTTACTGCATGAAGACAGTGTCCGTACATTGCAGCCACAGATCACACTCACCAGAACATTTATTCCAGAGTAGCTTCTGTAGAACAATGGTTTGTAGTGTCAGGTTCTCAGATTATTTGTTGGCCTACCAGACTCTGAGATGTTGATCACTGGTCTTGCTGACTGCAGCTCCCAAGAAATCAGAGCCCCTACAAATGGGACCCAAGACCATCTATGTGACATTTGCACAACTAAGTGTGCACCACTGGCCCTGAAAGAGTGAGCTCCAAAGACTGAGACAGTAGTTATATAGAACTAGTGGCTACTAGCTTCCTATCCCAAGCAAGCCGGTGCCTCAGCAGAAGTTTTGTCCACATAGTTCATGAGCTCAAGGAGAGCACATGGCAAAAAACAAGCACCATGATCAACATGCTCAGAAACATTAGAATAATCTAAACCACATTCTAATAATCATGATGGACTTCCATTTCATTGATTCTACAGGAAAATAAATGTGCCTGATGTTTTCTAGAGTATGCTCCTTAGTTTTAATAACCAGGAAATGATTTATGAACTAATTTATTTTTGCAAAATTATAATTTTTTCCTGTCAAAATGTGAAGTCTTTGAATCAATTAATGCATTATTTAAAAATAATGATCACAGGTCAGAGCTGAGCATTTTATAATTGAGTAGTAGCTTTGAACTAAAAAAGTAATTACTTGTCAGCCTCTGGTACAATCATTTATATTCTTTCTAAAACAAAGGTTAAGGGGAGGGGGGGACTAAAACAGAAAACCTCTCCCCCATTATGATAGTTAAGCTTTCATTTTATAATGCTCCATCTGTCAACTATGAATTTATCACAGTGCTTTTGATTTTTTTCTCATTTCTCCTTTTATCCTTCCCAAAAATCAAAATAAAACAAAACCAAAACAACCAACAAGTATCTATACATTTTGAGATTAATACAATTTGAAGACAGAATGTCCAAAAACTCAAGTGATGGTGCACATTCTCAGTAAGATATGCATGTGTATAACTACACATAGAATAAAAATAAAATTTCAATGGCCATGAATAGCACTAAAATATGAAATGTTTCTCTTCTCTGCAACTTCTAATATAAAAAGCGGCCGCCTGACTCGGCAGACAGGGTGCTTTGCCGCACAGAGCGGCACCAACGTGCCCCAGAATCCCTCTGGGGTGAATCCTCCGCCCTGATTGGTGCGCGGAGTGGAAGGTGAGGCCCTTCCTCTCTGCGACGCTCTAGGCGGGTGGAGGAAGGGCTCTATGACCGGGAGATCCGGTCCTCCAGGGCAGCTCATTGGCTGAGCTGCTTTGGAGGAGGAGTCTCCCAGTCGACGTCATGGGCTGGGGCTAGAGCCTATAAATAGGCTGTGAGGCCAGGCCCCAGCACCATTCTTCGCTTGGCTCTCCCATCCTTCCACCGCTTGGGTTTGTGGGTTTTTGTCACAACTTGGGTTCGGCAGCATAGGCCATGGATCTGCATGGTGTGGTACCAGGGCTACAGAGTTCTGGTTTGGGAGTCATTCAGGACCCCGGGGCGACTAGGGGAGGTGTTGTGGCCATTGCAGGGGCCATAACGCGGGAGCGCCTCCCGGTGACTAGGGACTTAAGGAACAAGTGAGTGCATGGTGGCATGGCGGTCAATCGGTGTTCCTTGGCCCCTAGATCATCCCAATACCTGGCAGTTACCAGGTTTTTGCTGATCAGACAAACATGGGATTGTCTGATGTCGCAGATCCTGACCTCATGCTTTATGCCAACCCTACCAATTGTTTGCTGTTGTTTAATAAAGTTGTGGCCTTTCCTCCAGTTTGGTGTCATGTGGTTATTTGTGCCAGCCTCTAAGACAATGGGTGATGTCCTGAGGGATTCACATTGTGTGTCGTATGTTCCCTGCTCCACATCTTTGATCTGTTGGGAGGAAATCTACAAAGTAATATGATCAGAATATGGGATGAGCTGTACTGTATATTAAGACAGAGAGGAAACTCATATTTGAGGTTATTTTTCATGGACTTTCCCATGCTTGTAATGTTCTACTGATCTAGCCCCTGCATTGCTTTCTGGTGGGCAAAGTACAGAGCCATTGGCAATAATTTTTTAAAACCCCTGGAAAATGGGAGAAGTCCCAGCAGACTGGAGGAGGGCAAATGTTGTCCCCATCTTCAAAAAGGGAAAAAAGAGGATCCCAACTATTATCGCCCAGTTAGTCTGACATCAATACCAGGAAGGATTCTAGAGCAGATAATTAAACAGAGAGTCTGTGAAAATTTAGAAAGCAATTCTATAATTACAAAAGGTCAACATGAGTTTCAGAGAAACAAGTCATGCCAAACCAATCTAATCCCCTTTTTTGATAAAATTACCAGTTTGGTAGACAAAGGGAATGCTGTAGATATAGTATATCTTGATTTCAGTAAGGCCTTTGACAAGGTCCCCCATGATATTCTTGCAAACAAGCGAGTAAAATGTGGGCTAGACAATAAAACTGTTAGGTGGATTTATAATTGGTTGACTGATCAAACCCAAAGGGTGTTCAACAATGGCTCCTCTTCATCATGGAGAGAAGTGACCAGTGGGGTCCCACAGGGTTCTGTCCTGAGCCCAGTGCTATTCAACATCTTTATCAGTGATTTGGGTGAAGGCATAGAGGGCATAGAGGGCTCCTAACAGTTTTATCAAATTTGCAGATGACACCAAATTAGGAGGAGTAGCTAATACTCCAGAGGACAGGGTCAAAATTCAAAATGACCTTAATAGATTAGAAAGTTGGTCCAAAACTAACAAAATGAACTTCAACAGGGGGAAATGTAAGATACTGCACTATGGTAGGAAAAAATATGAAATGCAAAGATATAGAATGGATGGACACCTGGCTTAAGGAGAATAAGTATGAAAGGGAACTAGGAGTCATAGTAGATCACAAGTTGAACATGAGTGAACAGTGTGATGCGGCAGCTAAAAAGGCCAATGCTATTTTAGGTTTTATCAATAGAAGTATAGTATCATTGAATCACAAAATCACAGAGTTGGAAGAGACCACAAGGGCCATCCAGTCCAACCCCCAGGCATGCAGGAACTCACAATCAAAGCATCCCCAGCAAATGGCCATCCAGCCTCTGTTTAAAGACCTCCAAAGAAAGAGACGCTACCAAACTCTGAGGAAGTATAGTGTCTAGATCAAGGGAAGTAATGGTGCCACTCTATTCTGCCTTGGTCAGGCCTCACCTGGAATACTGTGGCCAGTTCACAATTCAAAAAGGGTGTTGACAATTTGGAGCAGGGTCAGGCTTTTGGCCTCTGATTGACTATAGCCATCAGGCATGTAGTCTTCCGCTTCTTCTACTGACCTCTATCTTTTCTAGCATCATTTTTTTTTTCTATTGATGCATGCTTTCTCATAATGTGGCCAAAGTACAAGAGTCTCAATTTAGTCACCTTGGCTTCCAGGAAAAGTTCGGGCTTGATCTGTTCTAGAACCCTTTTGTCTGTCTCCACAGTAGTATCCTCAGCATTCTTCTCCAGGATCACATCTTAAATGAGTCGATTCTCTTTCATATTGCATTTGTCCTTTGCTATTATTACTACAGTTTCTTAGCTGCTGAGCATCAATTGTTACTTTTGGGTTCATAATTCAGTGTCAACAGGGAATAATAATAATAATAATAATAATAATAATAATAATAATACCACCATACATACTTATCTGTAAATAATAATAAAAATATGCCCAGAATTTGACACCATAATCCCACGTCAACAGATCAGTATGGTAATGTGATAGCAGCTCTTTCTGATTTCCCCAAGCAGTCAGGAGAGCAGTTTCTTTCTCTCTTGAGCCAAACAGAAAGAGTCCTGGATGACTGATTACTGTTTGTTTAAGAGTCCCTCTTCCACCTGCATTCCTCACTGTCCCTTGCTATCTCAGGAGTGAAGGATGAAAGGCTGAAGCAGAAAGCCTTGATACTTTAACAGTCCCTCTTGCCATGCCCACACAAGCTGAGGAAGTCTCCAAGTTTTACCCTCAACCTATCTACTGGTCATACCAAAATCCAAAATTTTGGCCCCAAAACCTGCCCTCGACTTATACATGAGGTCAACTTATAGTTGTGTATGTACAGTAATCATATGAATTTCTTCACAAAAGTTCCTGTGTGTTAACAGCAACAGGGTCTGATGTAGAATCTGCATCTGAAGGCTCTTTATTGATTAACACCTTAATTGCTGAAAAATGTAGAACAAGAAGAAACCATGCCAACATCATGCTTATAGGATTGTATGGAAGGTAAAGTGGCACATTCTTGCTACCATCATGCACAATTGCTAGAGGCCATTAGAACAACATGAAGCTCTGCCAAGCACTCTGTAAATTTATGAAGTGCATCCTTGGGTAATCTGTCAATGACATTACTCTTGCCAATCCAACTTTATAGTAAGCAGTGGAAAGTGTGAGAGGACTGGGGAACGACAGATATCCCCAAATGTGTGGTGATTGTTTCTGCTATTGTACGGAGAAAAAAAAAAAAGAATCTACAGACCTAAATGGCATTTGGAAGGAGAAATATGAGATATTTCCTTTTATCATTAAGCAAAAGAATAATATAAAGCTGTACTGACCTGGGGATTCATTCTCATCAAAGGAACTCACAAGTACCTTTTGTAATTTCCTTCCATTTTGAGAAAGTCTTCAAAAGCCACAGAAGTTTCAAATCGAATTTGTACATTTTTGTTTTGTGAAAAAAAGAGCATTTCCCACACAGCAAAAGCTGTTTCCTGAACTGAAAATGCTGTTTTCAACCACACGTCAACTTTGATCAGAGTCCCCTGCACTCACAAAACAGCCATGTGTAAATTTTGCAAGAATATGTTCTTAGCTTCCAAGATTCTTGTTCTTCTTGTAAGGCTTTCTTAACACTCAAAAACATGTTTTTCAAAAAAGAATTTCAAATATTTCTCTATATTCTTTTATCCTTATACTGAGCTTACTGAGGTACATATTAATTGTGTTCAACTCATTTTATTTGCTCCAGAAAGAAATGGATTATAAATTCTCCAGCTGGACCTAGACCTCTAGAATTAGTTTTCTATCCATTTATGTGTTCATTTTATTATCACCCTCTGACCCAATGAACTCAGAATGGCATACATAAGGCTATTCCCCTTTTTTTAAAAAAAACAAACAAACTCCCAAACCATCATTCTGTGAATCAGGTTAGACTGAGAGATAGAAGCTGATCCTAGAATAGCTATAGTGCTTCAATAACACCAGGTGATTGAAGCTGAATCTATCATAAAATCTAGCATCCATGCCTCCTTTTAGAATATGATTAAGAACAAATGCAAATCAGTCTCAAAATGTCAGCAGAACACCTTTGGAAACCTAAATGACCTGGGATAGATATAGGGCTATCTGATTTAATAAGTAGGAACCTTTGTGCTTAGATATGAAATCTTGCTAAATTCCTCAACTGGCTAAAAGAGACTGGGTCTTTTCAACTGTGGCATCTTTGTGGAACACGTTCCCTAAATCATACATTTTACAGTATAAAGACTTGGTTTCTTGGGGGGAGGGGGGTCTCAGGAATCAGAAAACCTGAGAGTAGGTGAATTTCTGACTTCCTTTATTTACTTGTCTTTGTTGTTTTATAAGTTTATTGTGGTAAATATATCTTTGTTGTGTCCTGATGCCAGGGTATTTATTGCTTTAACAGTAAGAATGAAAACTTTGTATAGATCCTGGGAACAATCTCATAGTAGAGGTGGGATAAAAATAAATGGTATTATTATTAGTATTTTTATTATTATTTGGCAACTGTTTAAAATGAAACACTATCAAAGTAATATATGCTGTTCAACTAACTCCAGGGAGTTGCAATTTCAATTAAATGAGGTCTCCAAATATTGTCTAAAGTAACTCCATGTAAAACATGTAACATTAACCCAAACTGGCTGTTACTAAGGCACAAATAGCAGTGCTCAGCTCAGATTTTTCAAGGAATTTATTTCTTAACGCTGACACCATCTAAACATTCAGATAATGGGCAGCTTCATCTGTGTGAGGTTTCAGGCCCAAAGGAGAATCCTTGAGCTACAGCTATTTATCACATATACAGAGCAGCCTGGAAAGCTGGCAGGCATGTTTAAATGGTTACAATAGAAAGGGGAAACATCTGACATGTTGGCATTAAAAGACAAAGAAAGCACAGACTGAACAATATATAACTGAGTCTCTCTTAGATAAAGTGCAAAGAGATATATGATCCAGTCCTTTGGAGCAGCAAAGAAGCACTATATCCAATTTTGAGGTATTTTGTAATTTCCAGCTTACATATTAAAACTCTATGCATATCCCAAACACATCACACAAAGCCACTCATTTGTGAATTCTGCACAGTGAGAGAAAAACATAAATGTTAATAGCACTGAGTTTCAATCATATGTGAAATCTATTGCAACTCCCTGCTTTAAAGATTTCAAAAATTGGTAGATTCAGATGGGTAGGCATAGACTATTTTACCTGGGGGTTGGACTGGATGGCCCTTGCGGTCTCTTCCAGCTCTATGATTCTATGAACATGGCCATTCAAAGTCTTCTTCATATGGATAGGTAATTTGAATCTACCCAATAATATGGGTGCATGGAAAACACAACACAACACAAAGGGTACAACCAATAGAAAACTAAGCCAAGAGAAGGCATTAAAAAAAGTGTTTTGTGTGTATGGATGTGTGGATGTATGTGTAGGAGTTGGGTTTATTGGGGTGAGTTGCCACATATACAAAAATTATAATCTAGGAAAAGTATGTTCTTTCTTCTGGGATGTCCATTTCATTACATCATTAAAAATGACTACATAAAAATGGACAAAAGAATTTTCTCCCTAGCTCGATAAGGAAAATGTTCTTCCTGTTAATCTCACTTTTTCAGATTAAGTACCGGGGGGGGGGGCATTTTTATGTACATTTATTATTAAGTCCCATTCAACTCAGTGGAACCTTGTTGTTTGTTGTTATATGGTGTCAAGGCAACCCTATGGATGAGAAACCTCCAAGCATCTTGTTTATCAACTGCCCTGTTCCAGTTTTACAAACACAGGACCATGGTTTCCTTGAATGAATCACTCCACCTGCAGTGTGGTCTCCTTCTTTTTATAGAACATTTCACTTTATTATTTAATATCTTTTTATTATCATGAAAATTATTTTAAAGAAATAGTGTTATATAGTGTAAAAGTGCCATTTCACTACATAAGGTGTACAGATTGAAAGACTTGTATCGCCTTACACAGCCCTTTGAGAATTAAGGGCAAAGAACATGATTTGTATCTTGTTCTTTGGATCCTGTTACTTTCTATCTCATTCCCACAAGTGTATACATATGCTTTATGCCTATGACTTTAACAATCAGTACTATAACTGCACAAGTGGGTTTATATCCATTGAAAGCTCATGCAAAATAAAACCTTAAAGTTAATCTTAAAGGTGCTGCCACATTTTCTTTTCCCCCTCCCTCTTTCTTTCTCCTTTTTGTGCTGCATGGCTACTTCTTTTAAAAACTGGAGCATTAAATGCTCCATAGACCTGGCACTGCTCAGAATGTCACCCCAGGGGGGGAAAAAGAATAAAGGTGGGTGGTAATTAGGCAGAGCTTTAAAATGTTATTTCTCGGGCTAATATTTGCAGTGGACCTTTGTACATTATTAAAGGCATGGCAACTGCCAGAAAACACCCTATGCTGCTCCAGTCCTGCAAAACTATATTGTCAGCAAATGTCTGATGCTAATTAAGTGATTTGAGTTATAATTCAATACTCAACTTTTCAAAAGTCTCACTAAAATTATGTATATAATTGTACTATTGTGTTAACATTATTAAAACTCTGTTCGGGGGGGGGAGTCACATTAAACTCAGGGGCTCTTTAAACTGGCACTTTGGGCCGGCTGGGGGGCAGAGTCAAGGCATGGTGTCTCCACGACACAAGCCCTAGCTTTGCCCAAGGTGCCATGATGCCATGCTCCACTCCACACAGTGTGGGGCATCATGACACTCCTCTGGCACTGCATCCAAATTACACAATGCAAAAGGAGCGCCATATAGACATGGCACCACGGCTATCACACCCTTTCCAGGGCACAAAAGGAGCTGCTTTTTGCAGCTCCTTTTTGTGCCTTGGAAAAGCTGAATCAGGACTGCATCATGTGGTTGCTGCGGCCCCAATCCGGCTAGGAAAGGGGTGGCATCACGCTGCCCCATAGTTTGAAAAGCCTCTCAGTGGGTTCACTGCCAGTTTGAAAAACCCCTCAGTGTTGTTTACTTCTAAATAACCACACATGGCAATGCCCTTTCTTTCATTCACACACACACACACACACAAGCAAATGCAATGTTAATTTATAATATGACATTCTAAACAATAAATTAGTTACACAAAATGAGGTGGACAAAGAAATCTATTAATGAAACACTGACGTTCTGTTGCACCTATGTCTTTACAAGCCATTTGCAGCTCTAAGTTCATAACTTATAGCCCTAACTTCATCATATATACCTCTAATGTTGGATTGCCATGAGCTGTCTTTCCATTATATATTATTGGCTCATATTTATGATGTGACATTTTTGCTAAATACTGCTAAGGAAAAATCCATCATTAAAAGGTCTGTAAGATTATAGGCTCCAAGAAGCTGCCCTTTTACCACAGACATAAATTTGCTTCAGCTAATAACATGGCCTGTTTGGAATGTAATCAGCACTCTTACCGGAAAGAACATTCAGGGAGCCTATTATAGCCTTTGAAACTAGAGCAAGTCACCTTGAATTAGGGGTGCAGGAAAGAAAATACACTTAAAATTCAGCCTTACATACAAAGTGTAGCTCAGACATGAGTATTTTACAATGTGTGTTCAAAACAGCTCATTATGCAACGTCTTCAGGAAATAATGGCAAATGAACGAACCTATCCAGAGAAAGAGAAGCTTAATCATTCAGAAGGACACAAAGGTACACACTTCCATTGTCACTGAAAAGCTGTGAAACATGCACCTGTGGTTAGATGAAACAGTTCAAATGAGACTTTCTTTTCATAACAAGCAAGCAGACCCTATTTTGCGCAAATGGACAAATCCATTGTTAAACATAAAATTTTATCATTATAGAGGGAAAGTTATACATGGGGCTACATAGAACATTCAGTCAAACAGCTTAGAAGGGTTGGGGAGGGGAGCAAACCTCCTAGAGATTTGGGGACAGATTTCCATGTATTGAGAAATTAATATTTAGTTGCACGATGCTAAGGCCTTCTTTGTCATTATTTTTTTTTAAAGTAAAGCTTTAAAGTTTTAGCACAAATGTTGCCATTTTGAAAATTGAGCATGATGAAGTAGTTTCCATTATAGCTGCTTCTGTGTACATTCTGTTATGCTAGTGACTACTTAAATGGACATGTTTTAGCCACATCTTGTCTTGGAAATGTACCCTGACTTTTCCAAAGGTAAGAAAAAAGTCTTTGAAAATCTTAGTATTATTTAATATCTCCAACTGAATGTGAAATAATTCTTCTCACATGCAAACATCCCCAATATTATACTCACTTCTTCACAATGGAATTAAGGCTATACAGGTTTTTTTCAGGGGGGGGGGATATTTCTCCAGTTTTAGGGTGTATCTACATCACATAGATATATCAGTAGTTGTATTACATAGTTAGTTACCAAAGAGTTGTATCAGTTTCCTACCACTTTGTCATATCCCTGCAGTTAGATGAAATACTTTCCATTTTTAGTAGCTATTCACTAGAGCTTTCTAGCACAGAATGTGTAAGTACCTTACAAAACTTACCAGTCAAAGACAGGAACCCATATAGAAGCCTCATCTACTCCCTAACATTCATAGGAACCGATATCTCATAACACTCTTGTTTTTTCCCGCTGAACAAAGCATACGTACTTAAAGCATATTAGCTAACTAGACTGCATCGTCAGCTAATGCAACTGCTAGTTCATCATGCTTTGAGAGTATCTCATGTTTAGTAATCTGCATGGTGTGATAGCTATACTGCAATGCAAAGAACCATAACTTGGCATTTAGAAAGAAACTAACATGTTAATTTTGCAAGCTTCCCCTTGGTAGAATGGGAAGCACAAGAAGAACCATTGTTTCACCTTGGATTCTGGTTAATGAGATTAATTCTGCAACTGAGAGAAATACTCCAAAATGCTTAACAGCAAATAATGCTGCAAACATTGCCCTCTCTCTTCTTTCCCCCTGCCCCTCACTCATTCACTCACTTTTTGTGTTGTGATGTTAAGGGCAAAATGCTTCACCAAGATTTAGCAGTGTTTATCAGCCTGGATGATTTTCCCACTTGTATTGTAAATGGTTAGCCAGGTGAAGGATTTGTGCTACTGCCTATGTGACCTGGGCCTTGGCCATTTCATGTGCAACACAGGTACATGAGGTCCATACAGCTCTCCCTTACACCTGAAATATGTTGATTCTGGCCCTGGTTGTTGTTGTTTTTTTCATTTGGACCTATACTACCTCCAACTAAGATCTATGATACTTCGAAACCAGCCTTTGCATAGGAGCACTCACACATGTGCAGAAACTACTCCAGACCCTTCATTCAGCCTTGGTAACTATTAGACCTAGTCCCACACAGGAAAAGCTATGCCACCAGTATTTAGTGGCATGGTCCACAAAGTATCTGTCTTCAGAAATGTAAGATAGCAAAGACTGGTTGGATTGGTGCAGTCAAAGCCTTGCTTGCAGTAGGTTATATACTGTACACATATTTGCTCACCCTATTTTTTTCTTGTGAGCATGTAAGGAGAGTTGACTATCTGGTTATGTCTATGAGTATAGCCTTCTTTCTGGTTGTATGAAAAATGTGTTTGCAATGAATAGGTTCTTGGCTTAACAAAAATCTATCAGATACTCATCTGTTTTATTTCTTTTGCCTAATCCAAATCTGCCTACTGTTTTTGATTCTTCTTTGTTTCCAACTTTTGTGTTCCAATCTCCAATGATCAGCTTGACATCCTGTGTTGGTGTGCTGTCAATTTTTTCCTGTACTCCTTCACTGAATCTAGCAATTCCTTCCTGTTCTGTCTCTGTGGTTGGTGCATATACTTGAATTATGGTGATATACATAGGTTTACCATGGAGCCTTACTAAAATGATTTGATCTGATTCTACATTGTATTCTCTGACTGCTTTTGCTACATCTTTCCTTAGTATGAAAGCCACCCCAGTTCTTCTTGTTGTTTCATTCCCTGAGTAGAACACCGTGTGGTTGTCTAATTCAAAGTGGCCCATTCCTGTCCATTTTAATTCATCATCTCTAGTACTGCTATGTTCATGCATTTCATTTCCATTTTTACTATGTCCAGCTTCCCTTGGCCTCAGATTCCGTGTCCCTATTTTATGTGTAATGCTGCTTTAGATGCCATTTGCCTTCATAAGGGTGTCTTCTATTTGTCTTGGCATCTTTCTTATGCCTTTGGCTAATCTTGCAAATGTGATATCCTTTTATTTTTCCCTCCCTCTCTTTCTGTTAATGCTCTGTTCCTGCCTGTGTCTCAATTGGGGTGTCTCATCATAGGGTTTACTAGGTGAATAGGTTACACAAGGAAGGCCATCTACACCTCCCTGTGCACAGTACCAACCAATTTTAGCTATGATGTCACAATTCACTTCTGTCAGTGAAGATTTTCAAACCAGCACTGGTAAAACACAGCTAAATCATTTAGGAAGCTCAAATCATGCTCAGAATTTTGCAACATAGACTCCAACTATACGTGGGGAGAGAAATCCCAAAAGTTCAAGCAGAGTTCAGGAAAGGAAGAGGCATTAGGGACCACACTGGAAACATAAGATGGCTAATGGAGCACACCAGGGAATTCCAAAGTAAAATCAGCATGTGCTTTACAGCAAAGGCTGTGAGTGCATAGATCATGAAAGGCTATGGAATGCCCTTAAAGACATGGGAGTACCGATATATCTGATAGCCCTGATGAGGAATCCATACTCAGGTCAAGAGGCTACTGTCAGAACAGAATATGGAAAAACAGAATGGTTCCCAATTGGCAAAGGGGTCAGACAAGGCTGTGCCGTTTCACCCTATCTGTTCAACATGTATGCAGAACATATTATAAGAAAAGCAGGCTTGGATAGAGAAGAAGGAGGAGTGAAAATGGGAGGAAGGAATATCAACAATGTAAGATATGCAAATGACACCATAGTACTAACAGAAAACCTCAGAGACCTGGAACACCTACTAAGGAAGATCAAAGAAGAAAGTGAAAAGTCAGGCTTAATGCTGAACATAAAGGAAACATAAAGGCTTAATGCTGAACATAAAGGAAGCACCGAGGACCTTCACAAGTTCAACCTAGACAATGAAGGAAAAGAAATAGTAAATGAATTCCCATACCTGGGATCAAACATTGATAAAAATGGATACTGCAGTCAGGAGATCAGAAGAAGATTAGGAATGGGAAGGGTGGCTTTGAAAGAACTAGAAAAGATTCTAAAATACAAAGATATACAACTAAGCACAAAAGTTAGAATCATACAAGCCATTGTATTCTCTATTAACTTGTATGGATGTGAGAGCTAGACAGTTAAGAAAGATGATAGGAAGAAAATCAATTCATTTGAGATGTGGTGCTGAAGAAGAGTGCTGAGGATCCCATGGACAGGCAAAAGGACAAACAAATGGGTCCTAGGGCAGATCAAGCCAGAAACCTCCCTAGAAGCCAAGATGACCAAACTGAGGCTGCTGGACTTTGAGAAGGAAGGACTCATTGGAAAAGGCAATAATGCAGGAAAAGGTGGATGGAAGTAGGAAGGCCACATGCAAGATGGAGGTAATGGGTATGGGGTTTCAAGGAATTAAGCAGAGCAGTGGAGGACATAGGGTCTTGGAGATGTCTCATGAGTCAAGATCGACTCGAGGGCAGCAAACAACAAATGTAAGGAGAGAGAAAACTGTCTGTGGAAATATTTCTCCTCAGATGACTGACACCTGGCACAAGTATTATTGCCCTTGGAAAAAAGGAAGTAATATAAAAATATGCCATGAAGAACTGAACTTTAGAAGAAGAACAATTTCACAATGAAAATTAATGATGTGGAAAGCAAGGCAAAGACAAAATGTAAGGCAATGAAGAAATAAGTAGTACTCTCCAGTACTCTCTTCAAAATATGATGAAAGAAAATGCATGAACTCATCAATATAAAACAAAACCCTAGGTATGATGTTTACATCATAGCCAATAAAAGCTACCTACATCAGCTCACCCCCTGTTTACAGATCATTACTTCATTAGCAAATATTTAAAATCTGACAGTAACAGTTTTTCCTAAGCAAAGTAGGTTATTTTTTATATATATAATTTGCAGGCATATTCAATTTTCTCCTTGAAATACTTTTTTCTTTACAAATATTTGAGTTCTCTACCTGACATTAAAATAAGGAATAGAAAATTACATCTATAAATCTGTCTCACATAATCTGGTAAATCATCAGAGGTCTAGCTAAAGACATGTTTTACCATGTAGATGTAGGCAAAGAATAACTTAGTAATAGAGAATTCATGGTTGTGAGGCAAGGTTACTTCATAACTTGATACTTAGTTCATGATTTTGATTTATTTAGTTTTAAAAAAAGCCAAGTTCTATGTTCTGAAAAATATCAAAGCACTTGGAAAAACTGCACCTTCTACTAAGGCATTCAGAACAGTATTACTGGCATTGTATATCACAGTAGCCTAAATCCAATTGTTAGTCCCAACTAGAGTACAGCTATTTAGTCAATGAAACTTTCGTAAATTTGCCATATCAAGTTTCTATAGATTCAATGGGTCTCTTCTAGCTGAAACTAATTACAGAATTCAGAAAACATATCCAGTGGTAGCCATGTTGGCCATATAACATGATGACATCTACAATCCACAAAACAGATGTGGATTTGGGATGTTATTGTACTTTACAGAATTTAGGCCACCCTCCAATAAAGCCTAGCCTCCAGCCTACCCCGCTTTCTTATCTCTTCCCTTGGCCTAGGAGAAAGCCTGCATCAAGAAGCCTATCAAAGAGGGTTTAAAAATCTTGCCATTAAACCAGAGAAGTTAATATTTGTATAGACCCTCAACATGAAATAAATTAATTAGGGTAGATCTGGAATGCACAAAAGAAGATGAAGATTTGCAAATGAAAACCATAGTAGAATCAGCTTTTTCCTTGTGAATATAACATTATTTTACTTTCATACAAGAAATGATGGAAATGGAATATCCCCAGAAGAGGGAGACAGGAACGGTACTGGGCCTGGACACAAAATCCTATGTGGGCATGTTCAGTAGTGATATATGAGCCACCTTCCAAATATTCAAAGAGCTGTCAAAGGTATGTTGCAAATTTGTCTTGTGTTGCTTCAGAAAGCAGAATCCAAATCAGTGGATATCAATTTCATGTTAGGAAAGGAACCAATGGGCTAAAGGGAATTTCAACTGACTACTAGAAATGATATCATTACAGCATGAATTGCTTGACAATAGAACAGATGCAAGAGCCAGTGTGGTGTAGTGATTTGAGTGCTGGACTGACTCTGGAGACCAGGGTTCAAATCTCTGCTCAGCTATGAAAACCCTCTAAGTGAACTAAGGAAAGTCACACTCTTCTCTAAACCTCAGAGGAGGACAAAAGCAAACACCCTCTGAAGAAATATCACCAGGAAAATCCTGTGATATTGTTGTCTTAGGGTTGCCATAGGTCAGAAACAATTTGAAGACATTCAACAAGAACAGGCTATCTCAGAAAGTGTCAGTATCTGTTTCAGTGGAGATTATAAAAAGGGGGCTGGACAGCCCCCGACCCAGGTTGTCTTAGTAGTAGTCCTGATTCAGAAGAGGGGTGGCTCAATGTGACAACTGAGGTCACTAAAAAAATATGTATTTTATGGTTGAATAATTACTATGCTACTTTTGTTTGAATAAACCTTGTGTAGCTATTATAGAGTACTCAAAATATGTATGTAGCTAGCATGTACAACCCAGATCGTCATACTACCCTGAAACAGATGAATATATATCCAGTCTTTGTAAAAGTACCTTTCCAAGTTCTTGTTCAGAGAAAATTTTGGGAGACATTTTAGGCCCTTGATTCTCACTACAATGCCCTCCTCCTTGTGCCTTCAGAGATATGCATAGGGTAAAGGACACACCCTATCTATTTAGCATCAATTTTAGTAATATCCTCTCTTAACAATAAAATGAGACATGTTAAGAAATCCCCTATTGTTGCTCTCACCTAAATATTTCCTGGCCAACTCAGTGGCTATAATTTACAGTTCTTTGTAGTTTTCATACAGACTGGTGAAAGTACAGTTTACATAAACAGCACTGCCAAACAGACTATAGCCCAATACAGATTGGTGCAAAGTGCTGGCCTGGGGCCAATTTTAGGTCTCAAGAGAGCGAAGCATCCGCATGCTCCCAAGCCCTACCGCTCCATCCGGGTGCCATCATGGCTCGCCCCCGTCCATACAGGGGCTGCCATGATGATATATGCACACGCAGTGTGCAAACGGCACCGCACTGCACATACATCATCAACGCACATGAGGGTGGCAATGGCACCCCATGTGTGGCACAAAAAGAACCCACCAGGAGCGGATTCTTTTTATGCCTCCCAGAGGCTGCATCATTTGGTTGGTCTGGCCTCATGTAGGGCAAAAATGGGCAGCTGCAGGCAACCTTTCAGGGCCATCTGTCCAGTCCCTAAGTTAGAATTACTGTACTTGGAGAGTAAATAACCAAGCCACAGAGTAGGAAGAATCCATTTACCTGGACACAAGACACAAGATCAGATTGAGCAATGTTAAAAAATGTTACCCCAGAATAACAAACTGTATGAACAAACCATTATGTCTGAAGGACCTGTTCTACAATTTCCCAAAAGTATTCTTCTTTTACAAAATAAATTTCTCTCCCCCCCCCCAGTCATTTTACTTCTTTTGAGTAGATTGAGGTGTTGTCAAGCTCATCCAATCATTAATAAGATGACTAAGGAAGCTATGCTTCCACCATTTTAAATTGCAAATGTATCTGCAACCTCCACAGTTGTTCCCACTTCCTAGAAAAACCATGGGAGGAATCATCAAAAGACATTCTCCTGGGATACAGACTATCAAAGAGATAATTATACAGTGAAACACAGGGTACTAATACACACCACTCAAGTATGTGCTAAATAACATAATGCTAGAATACCATATCTCTTCCATGAGAGTTTCATTTGATTTTTCCCTGCACCTAATTTCCCTTTGAAAATAGTTAATTTCTCTGAAAGAAAAAGAAAAAAAAGAAAAGAAGGTGAGGAGTTTTCCTTTGGCATAACTGTTCTATTTAATCATATTCATCTGCTCTTTGGAGTCACTTGTATTATTGAATTCACAGGGAGCCTATGGATGGCCTTTGGAGTCTTTATTTCTTGGTATCTTTCCTTACTGATCTAAATCCCCATAGTAAATTCTGTTCCTCTTGTCTGCTTTCAGTATCTAAGTGGTAGCCAGTTGCAGTGCTGTGTGAGGCTTTTCAAAGAAAATCAATAATTCTGTGCTCAGTAGTTCCAAGGTGTGTCAAAAATGCTGAGCCCTTAATTTGCTCCTAATCATTTCAGAATGCTTTTGCTCAGCTGGTCAATTTAGACAGAGAAGGAGCAGTGAAGAGAGGAGTAAATTACCTAGACCTTCTTGTAATGGTTACGTGCTTTTTTGAAAGAACCCCTGAGGACCTTAGAAAGTTCAGAAGGTCCCTGTTTATAAGAAAAAACTTCATGAAGATCAACAAGTCCTCCAAAGAACAGGTAGATGACAACTACTTGTCTGACCTTTGCCTTCAAAGAAGTCAACTGACTGTTTTTGTTACATATATACCACAAAGAGGTATTTCTGCAGGTAGACTTTTTTCCTTCTCCTTTTCCTTTTTCTGACACTGAAAGAGAAAAATATCTTATTACGTATCTTATCTTTTCTAAAAAAATGGATCACTATAAACCATGGCAACACCACAGACTTGCTTGGAGGAAGAAAGGGGGTAGATGATCTTGATTTCTCCTGCCCCATGTTTTGAATCCATACTGGGTTTTTTTTCTCCAAATCATTAATGTAACTGAATTATATCTTGCAGTCATTGAATAGCTAATAGACAAATGGGCCAACCATATCCAGGTAAAAGGAAAGAGTGAAATCATGGTGGAAAGGAAGGGAGTGATTTACATATATAAGTAAAATTCCAAAACTTGGTTATCTATTTCTTTCATTCAATCAGAATAAAGCTTCAGTTGAAGTTCATTGCTTTGGTCCTTCAAGTTTATGCTTCAAATAAATGTGTGAGATAAAATAATTTACTCCTGATTAACTTAATGCAATGTGTCAGGGATCAGTAGGGGTCTTTCTTCACTTGTCAAAAGTCCAAACAAGCAAGGCTGAAGTTTAGCAAATCAGTTTTTGAGGGGCTGAAAGTAGAAGTGCAGATTGAGACAGGCCAAGGTTAAATTAGAGAGAAGACAGTGAGGTATCAGTAGTCTTTTGACGCTACTGAATTTTACAAAGTGCTTTCCCAGAAGGAAAAAAAAATCCCACCAAAAAAACATATTTTTACACCCAAGAAGAAGAAAACTATCCAACACCACTGTATTTTGTGCAAAATGAATTTCACATGATTTATTTAAAGTCCCAAAATGTCACTAAAAATACACAAAAAGTATTGTAATTTTTTTCCAAGCAGGGAGAAAACATTCTTGCATGCAATAATGAACTAACTGGAAGACTAGCACCTATACTTTTGATTGTTGTTGTGTGCTTTCATATCATTTCTGACTTAGAGACATGCTAAGGCAAACCTACCACGTAGTTTTCTCAGCAAGTTTCTTCGGAGAGGATTTATCATTGCCATCTTCTGAGGCTGAGATTTGCCCAAGGTCATCCAGTGGGTTTATCATTTATTTCAATTTTCGTGCCCAAGTTGGGATTTGAAACCTGGCCTTCAGAGTCATAGTCCAATGCTCAAAGCATTACACCACGCTGGTTCCTGTAACTTTGATACCAAGACTTTATAGGTGTAGGTGAGGCATGAATCTTCTGTCGACACTACTCACAGCCTGAGCAACCCTTTTCTGGCACTCTAAACCCAAGTCTTTGTAGACCTAAGTGAGCATGGACTAGGGGAACACTGCTTTCCCCAGCTTGTTGTCCTTCATATGGTCTGCACTACAGTGTCCATTAACCTGAGTCAGCACAATCGGTAGTTAAGGCAAGTAAGCAGTGAGGTAATATACATTAGGTGAAGCTGTACTAATGTATGGGATCAGTACACAATGACTGACATCTTTGACACCTCTGTAACTGAAAACGTTTCAGTACAAAGTGGCTGTTTAAACAATGACCATGCTAGCTTGAGGATTCTGGGATTTGTCTCCCAAAAGAGTAACTTGTTCAAGTTCAATAACACCTGAAGGGCCATGTGATTCCCACCCCTGTCATAGATGAAAGAGAATACAATTCTGTGTGGTGGATCAGAAGGGATGGGTGAACTGGAAAAAAAAATACACTAATCTGAAAAGCCTGAATACCTAACAACTGATATATTCAAGACGACATTTGCCTCAACTCCTTAAATACAAGTTCAGAATATTAATGCCACTGCAAGCTTCCCTTGAAATGCAAATCACAATTTTCAGGTGATTCTTTTAGTAGGCAGTGAAAAAAATTCAGCTCCCTCTCTCCACCATCCAGGATCCTTAGATTACTCAGTTTTCCCATGGCTGTAATTTCCATAACAAAAATGTGTGTGTGTTATTTACACTGATGTACAACTAATGCCACAACCAGGATTTTAGGCTCATTCCTGGGCTTAATTCTGCAAAAAACCATCATGCTGAGAAAAACTGCCAGTCTACCTATTAGCCACATTTAGTTTTTTTTAATTCACATATGCTAGTAATCATGCAATCTTATAATATGAAGTGATAAACATGTCCCATCTTGGCACTACCTTTCCAAGGTGATGGGATTCCTTATTCCTTTATGAAATGGGCTATGTCACTCGTAGAACTGCTGCTGGTAGGGTCTCCCTCATTGGGCAAGCTTTTGCTGAGAAGGAAGAATAAATGTGCTGACTAGCTAATGAGTAACTGGAACAGAAGCAGCAGTGTGTGTCTGCTGCGGGGGTGACACTGGCAGCAAACATGTCAGAGTCAACAGTAGTTGCACCACAACTAACCCAAAAGGAACTAGTATTGCACAGAAGGAGACAATGGTAAACCATTCTTGAAGTCTTTTACCTTCAAAACCCTATGATGAGACAATCCAAAATAAAACAGAGTACTGTATCAGAAGATGAAACTCCTAGGATAAAAAGCACTATCATTTTGAGGAAGAACGGAAGACAACTATGGGTAGCACTGTGGCTAATGACGCAATGGGACTGAAGACAGAAGGATGCTCGGCTGCTGATATGTTCAGATGTGAAAGGAAAGTCTAAAGCTGCATAATTTATATAACAGGAACATGGAATATGAGAAGCATGAATCATGCTAAGCAAATCACTGTAAAACAAGAAGTATAAACATTGCAAGACTTGAGTTGAGTGAGCTAAAGGGGACAGAAATGGGATGTTTTCAGTTATTTATTTATTTATTATTTATTTATTTATTGCAGTGTTCTACTCAAAAAATAACAATAAAAGAAGATAAGGCATGGTTTGAATAATGAGCAGCTATGTTGTAAAAGCAGTAACGGCTATAATGTAAAGTCTGCCCAAACAGTGCCAATAAGACTCCAGGGAAAGGCTATCAATATAACTATAATTCAAGTTTATGATCCACCACCAAAGCAAACCAGGAAGAAATTGTTAGGGAAACACACACACACACAATGTTATGTATAGCCAAAAAGAAAGAAAAGCCTTATTGAGTGACAGATGAAATGCTTGAAATGGTTAAGGACAGATGGAAAACAAAAGTGACAGAAATAGTCTCCCGTCCTGTTGTCTGCTGGAGTTCAATAGCGCTCTGTTTTGGGTACTGTATTATTTTCTCTCTACACACTGTCTTTAGGTAAGCTCATAAGTTCCTTTGGCTTTTCTTATCATCTGTATGCTGGTGACACCCAGCTGTATCTTTCCACCCCTGAGCTTTCTTTGGGCCTTGAACAACAAGTATCTTCTTGTCTTGATGCTGTTTCTCAGTGGATGCACCGACACTTAAAGCTCAGTATGTCCAAGACCAAACTCCTTGTTTTTCCTCGAAAGCCTACTGTTCATTACTCCTTTTCAGTTCTTGTCAACATTTCTATTCACCCTGTCCAGGAAGCCCGCAGTCTTGTTGCATATTTTATTCCTCCCTGATATGTATCTCCCAGATTCAAGCTATAGCTAAGACATGTAGCTTTTTTCTTTATAACATTGCTAAAATTTGACTGTTTCTTTCAGGTTCCACCGCAATGATTCTAGTCCATGCCTTAGTAGTCTCGCATGTGGACTTCTGCAACCTTCTTCTGGTGGGGCTTTCCCTTTCTGATCTTCATCCTTTGATTTCTGTCCAGCATTCAGCTGCACATATCATTATTATTTTTTATTTATTGGATCAAAAATATATCAAGACATCAATTTCTAATAACATTTTGTCTATCAAAACATGTCAATCCAACAAAGATTTTCCTTATTTTTCTTCCCACCACCTACCCTACTTCTTATTTCCCTCCCACCCCCACTGCTATAGAAGTATTTTCCATGGTAAGATATATAATTGAGCTTAATTACACAAGTAACTCGTTAACTACCGTGTTCTTACTAAAGAGAGAAAATAAATAACCACAATCTTGAATTTCAATGAGAATTTGGTATATAAACATGGTTTCCCTTTATATTAACTAAATTTAAACAAACTATTACATATTAAGTTGCAGGGTTAACCTCGTTGACAAATTTATATAATTTGTCCAACTCTTTTCCCAATCTTCCAACCATTTATCATTTCTCAGTAAAGTTAATTTATCAAGTTGTGACATATCTAACCATTTCTCTAACCAATCATACATTGTTGGAGTGTTCTTGTTCTTCCAAAGTTTAGCATAACAAAGTCTTGCAGCTGTATATGCATATAAGAGGAATTTTAGGTGTTTACATTCTATCTTATCTTCAATAATATTTAACAAAAAGCATTCCGGCTTGAACTGTATTTTAATTTGTAGTATTTTCTGTGTTATGTCATGAATCATCTTCCAATATTTTTTTGCAGCTACACATGTCCACCAGTTATGATACAATGAGGCTTGTGTGCTTTGACACTTCCAACAGTGACTAATATCCTTCCCTTGCATCTTAGCAACTCTATTAGAGGAATAATGCCATCGATACAACATTTTATAAAAGTTCTCTTTCACATCCATGCTGTTAGAAAACTTTAAATCTCTTCCCCATGTCCTTTCTCATTTATCTAACGTAATTTTGTAACCGAAATTTTGCGCCCATTTTATACATGATTCTTTAATTATCTCTGTCTCAGTTTCTCTTTTTAATAAGATCTTATAGAATTTAGCAATGGTGGATCCTTCTGAATGTAAAAAAATGTTGTCTAACTCATTCTCTTTCTCATTAATCCCAAATTCAAGTAAATCTTTCTTAAATCTCTCTTTAATCTGTTGATATGTAAACCAGTTTATTTCGTAGCCATTCTCCCTTAGCTGTTCAAGTGACAGTAATCCTGGTTTCTCAGTGGTCCATAAAATCAGATCTCTATCCCTGCCGAATCCCCAAGCCTCCTGAGGTGAGATCCAGATTGGTAACTTGTTATAGAATTTCCTTTTTATTTTTCCCCAGATATTATATAAAGCATTTCTGATGGTGTGGTTTCCGAATTCCTTATGTATATTTCTTCTTTCATATCCTAAATATCCGTGCCAACCGTACCTCAGGTTATGGCCCTCTATCTTTAATAGGTCGTGATCATCAAAAGCAGGGGTAGGCAACCTTTTTGAGCCGGGGGCTGGGTTGCTGTCCCTCAGACAACTGGGGGGCCGAAGCCAAAAAATAAATAATTAAATATTTTTTTAAAAAAGTTAAATATATAAATAAACCAGGACAAATGTAGGACAAAATTTTCAAATGGAAGACACTTTTTTTAAAAAAAATGGAGGACACGCGAAAAAATTTGCTGATTTTTAAAAAAATGTTAATATAAATGCATCTTTCTGAGGCTTCTATAGACAATTGCCCCCCAAAGGCCCCGGTGGCAATCGGCGGCAGGACCAGGCTGGGGCCGGTCCCAAGGCCTTGCCGGGCCGCATCCGGCCCGCGGGCCGCAGGTTGCCTACCCCTGATCAAAAGTAACCCAATTTTTAATCCAATCTAGGGCACAGGCTTCATGATATAATTTTAGATCCGGCACCCCAAAACCTCCATTTTCTTTTAAATCTTTCATTACAATCTTTTTTATCCTAGGTTTTTTTTTTGTTCCAAATAAACTTGAAAATCTGTTTCTCCCATAACTCAAAGGATTTGACATTCTTGATAATAGGTAAATTCTGGAAAAGAAACATAAATTTAGGCAAAATATTCATCTTAACCACCACTATCCTACCCATTAATGATAAATTTAGTTTGGAGTATCTTATTAAATCCTTTGAAATCTTTTATAGTTATTATAGTTATTATCAACTAACTCCGAATTCTTATTTGTCAATATTATGCCCAAATACCGTATTTTCTTGCTTGTACAAAACCCAAATTGCTGATGGAAGAATCTTTCTTCTGTTGTACTCATATTCATGGTCAATATCTGAGTCTTGTCCATATTTATTTTAAAGCCAGCATATTTACCAAATTCCTGTATTATGTTCAGAATCTTGTGCATGTTCTCAAATGGGTTTTCCACAATTAGAGCTAAGTCGTCAGCATAAGCCAAGATTTTACAATTGATCTTTTCTTTCACCTTATCCAAATAAACATCGTCGCCGCGTAGTTGATTCAATAAAACCTCTAGGGAAAGAATAAAAATCAAGGGGGAAAGTGGGCAGCCCTGTCTTGGTCCTCTATAAATTTCAGATTTTTCCCCGTTTACCACAATCTGTGCCTTTTGAGTATTATATATTTTGTTAATCCAGTTGAGAAAACTTTCTCCCATCTGTGACATTTGGATTACTTTTTTCAGGAACTCCCAGTCTAACATGTCGAATGCCTTTTCGGCGTCTAAAAAGACGCAAACACATTTTTTTAAAGAATTTTTATCATAGTATTCCAACATGTTGACGAGAGTTCTAATATTTTGTTTCATCTGACGCTTAGGCAAGAATCCTGTCTGTTCTTTTTTGATTTTTTCTTGTAATATTTTTTTCAATCTGTTGGCTAATACTGCAGAAAAAAATTTATAATCAAGATTGAGCAGCGAGATGGGACGATAATTTTGTGGACTTTTCAAGTCTTTACCGGATTTTGGTATTAGAGATATGAGAGCTGATTTCCAAAAGTCTGGAATATCATTAACCGTAATTTCATTCAGTAAATCCAATAAAGGCATACTTAGTTCCATCTTGTAAGGTTTTATAGTAAATAGCGGTAAGCCCATCGGGTCCAGGTGCCTTATCTGGTTTCATCTCTCTTATTACTTTAGTAATTTCGAACATCGTGATGTTATTATTCAAAAATTCTCTTTGTTGTGAATCAATCATGGATAGTTTGTGCTGCGTTAAATATATATCAAGTTCTTCATTAAAAATTTTATTTTTATTTTGTTTTTTATATAAGTTTCTGTAGAACTTCACAAATTGCTTTTAGATTTCAGTAGTATTAGTAATGCGCCTACCCCTGTCTTGTAGCTCCGTAATAGTTCTTTTCTCTCTCTTTTTTCTTAATGAGTAAGCCAGTAGTTTTCCACATTTATTCCCCCATTCAAAATATCTTTGTTTAACAACTCTTAATTTCGAGTCTAGTTCTTCCATGGTCATCAAAGATAATTGCACTTGTAGCGCTTTAATTTCAGCCATTACTGCTTTCCTATTTTCTTTTTTAATTAATTCTGATTCTTTATCTTTAATTTTTTTTAGATAGTTCTTCATATTTAGTTTTCCATCTTTTAGTTTTTTATATACTTTTCTGTATAAAAAAAAGCCACGCATGACAGCTTTGCTTGCATCCCATACTGTCCTTAGGCTAGTGCCTTTATTTAGATTCTCTTTGAAATAAAGCTTTAACTGTTCTTTCGCCTGCTTAATTATATTTGGATTTTTAAGTAAATTCTCGTCCAATCTCCATGTTCTTACTCTTTGCTTTTTATACCATTGAATCGAAATGGGGTTATGATCTGAAATTTTTTTTAGTTAGGATATTGGCTTCTTTAATTTGTGTACTAAGTTCTGTTGAAATCAAAAACATATTGATTCTCGACAGGGATTTTTGGGAATCTGAATAATATGTAAATTGCTTTGCTGACTCATTTTGATGTCTCCAGATATCCATCAAATTCAATACCTCCCTCAAAGTAAAAAAAGATTGAGGTAGTTTTCCTTGCTTTTCTTGTATCTTTTTTTTAGGATGGTCTCTATCTTTTAATGGATTAACTACCCCATTCCAATCCCCCATCATAATATGATACTCATATCCCAAGTTAACAATTTTATTCTTTAGATTTTCAAAAAAGATAGCTTTATTATCTATTGGTGCATACAATCCAATCAACAGTATTTTCCCCTCTCATGTATAATCTCTACCATTACATATCTTCCTTCATTGTCCAAAAAAATTCTTTAGCTAAAATGTTATTTGAGATATACATTGCCACCCCACATTTCTTTTGGTTTTTTGCAGCAATAAACACCTGTCCCAATTTTGTAATATTCCCTATGTAAAAACGTATTATTGTAATGATGGGTTCTCTCTCAATATATCATTATTACTATTTTCTCTTTTTGAATCTCCATTGTAAGTATGTTAATGCATCGAGTATGTAAGTGTGTTATTGTGTATATATTGTGTATGTTTGGTGATTGTATATTTGATTGTCTGTTTTAAGTTTCAATAAAATTAATAAAAAAAAATTCCAGCTTGATTCAATTTACTATAGAAAATCTGCACCTCAAATGTCTGCTACTTGAGTGGACTGTTACAGAAGATGGAAAAGCTAACATAATCTATAGTAGTGATTGGAGAAACCCATATTTTTCTCCTTGGTCAGTGAGACCTTGAGGAGAATTTTTTTTTCAGGGGTTTTTAAGCATGAAATGTGCTTTAAACCTCTGCCAAACTTCCTTTTGATTTTTGATGTCTGAGGTTGAAATGCAAAGTAAATTTGTGTATATTCGCCTTGTCTTTTATGTCTCAGCGAAATCTGTGGAAAATTTCGCTGGCTGCTGAAAGGCGAGGAGAAGAAGAAATCACCTTTTGAGAAAGGGGCATTTGTGGAATGATAAGAGGGATAAGCATTAAGCATATT
>NC_056525.1:228982444-229047798 GCF_019175285.1 Sceloporus undulatus
TCCTTTTGTCTCTTGTCCCTTTAGACTGCAAGCCTGAGGGCAGGGAAATATCTAGTAATTTGTAAGCTGCTCTGATAGCCTTTTGGCTGAAGAGCTGGGCATAAATTATTATTATTATTTGACATCCCCCTTTGACATCCCCACCTCCTTCTTCTCTTTTGTGAGAATTTGAATGGCAGAGCATGATGTAAAGTGGAGAAGGCTCCCTCTTTTTGTTCTGTGAGTGAGAAAAGATGGGGGGGAAATCACACAAACAAAGGAAATAGCCCCTGGTAAAAGCCAGGATGAATGGTAGCTTTTCTTATGCAAAATACCCAAACCCTGGAGGTCGAATTTGTCAGCTCACAGTCTCTCTCTTCCCTTCATTTTGATATTATTAAAAATAATATTCTTACTCATTGATCGAGAAGTGCTCAGAAATTTCTTCTCTCTAATATGTTATCGAAATTGTCGAATTAGGCATATTTCTCCTAATTTTCAAATTTTGGAGAATATTCTTTACATCCCTAATCTATAGTGTGTGTTTATACAAAGTAACAAAAACATATGCCTCAAATCTTCTAAAAGGAAAAGCAGATACAGTTACAAAATAAAGACTGTTAATAAGGATGCAGAGTCAATTGGTACATATATGAAACTGACTAGACGTATGTCCAGCAGCTATCCAGTGAAGTCTTTTTAGTCCTTTTGAGATAAGATGTTTCTTTTAAAAAATTAATATATCTCTCCAGAAAATGCTAAAATGAACTTAAGTTTATTTTCAAATTTTGTTTGTTCATTTGTTTTTTGTTCTACCACTGAACTATCGCAGTGAAAATATGTGGATCATATCATCATAACAGCTATCCTTATCCTAGTGCAAAGGAGTGATTGGAATATTTGTGAGTTCTTCGTTTTCATAATACCTAAGTGTGCAATTTGCACACTCTCTTACACAAAAACCTAATACATTTCTTTCAAAGCAATTGTTCAATTGTCAGTCTGATGCAGAAGGTTAGTAGGCAATACAGTGGAGCCTCCTCATACGCTGCCTTTTTATAGGTGGCTTTGAGCATAGGCGCTCAAAGCCGCCGGCACGCGCGGGGCAGAAGGGGCGGCGCGTCCCATTCAATTGAATGGGCGCACGCACCTGTTGCGCCTCGCGCGCCGCCATGCACAAGCCCCATTGGAAACAATGGGGCTCGAGCATAGGCGGATTTTTTTATACGCGGAGGGATCCGGAACGGATCCCCTGTGTATAATAAGGTTCCACTGTATTAACTTTTGGTGTAGCTTATTTTGTGATTTGACTTTCATTCTTCCATTAAATAAAAGAAAGACATTTAAAAAAAAACCGCAGAAAGTCTCACATTATCAGGAAAGACATTTCTAACCAAGAAATAAATTGTATCATGCTATATTTTGAGAAGAGGAAAACAATATTTACCTTGTCCTGAAGTTTGTAGGATGAGGATGCCCATCATATAATGATAAATAATCATATTCTTCTTCTAGAGCAAAAGATTGAAAAACTATCTGTATTCTGTTTCTTTCTTCAGCAATTATTACCCATGTGCAATTTGCACCATTCGGATATCCATATGGGAAGCCAGGGCTTTCTATAGTTCCATTGAGTCCTTTTAAAGTTCCACCACATGTATAAATAAAACCTGCGGGGAAAAACAATGAACAGTATATTAATGATCACCACAAGGACATTATTGAATTAAAGATTTTTCCAATAAGACCAATTAAATAGGGTGATCCTGCCATGAATGTAACTACAGTTACACATTTTCCCTTATACACACAAGCTAAATGGGTCTTAAAACCAGAGAGTTTCCATTGGTGCTCAATTATGGGGTCAATGGTCAAAACTGATGCATTTGTGATCAAAAAGCAATATTAAAAGCTTATCATTTGTTCTGTCTGTCTTTACCATACTGCTGGATTTCATGGCCTATTTGCTAACCAGAGTTTCCCAAAGGGAAAGTGGAGCACATTACACTAGCAACACTGGATGCAAATAGGTTTCTCAAAGTGTTCTTATTAAGCAGTAACACCCTAAACAGTTTGAGACCTGATTGCCAAAGAGATTGCCCTTTTCTTCAAGCAGTGCTACAGCCAAGATAAGTAATTATTAGCCCTCAACATGAGGAAAAGATTGTAATGTTTTTCATTAAGCATCTCTGCCTTTGCAGTTCAGTTCTGACTTCCCTAGTTCACTTACAGGTGGAATTTACAAAGCCTTTTCTCTGCAAGGCAACCATTATTTCCCTTGACTGAATTGATTCATAATATTTAATAATTCATGATGAAATAGGCATCTTCTTATTGAATGTATTAACTATGAACTCAGAGCTTCTCTATCACTTCACGTTCTTGCCACTAAAATATTTTAATAGCAGTTCACACATGCAGCTTTGAGACAAGGGAAAAGAAAACCATACACTGTTTCACCTATTTATTTTCCTTTTTCCTAACAAAAATGTCTAGGTTGCCTTGTTAGCTACTCAGTGTATTATGAGTGAGCTATTCTCACTCTGCAGTTACATCTACTTTACAAATGAATGGAAAGGGATTTGATTTGATTTTGAGATCTGGTCTACATCTGCACTGCTGAAATAATCCAGTTTGACATCACTTTAACTGTCATGGCTCAATGCTATGGAATTCTGGGAACTGTAATTTTGTGAGATATTTAGCTTTCTCTGTCAGAGGTATGGGGCCACAACAAACTCCAATTCCCAGTATTCTATACCATGGAGCCATGACAGTTGAAGTGGTGTTAAACTGGATAATTTCTGCAGTGCAGATGGAACACTGGTATGAAGGGTTTTGGCTGAAAATGGTGTCTGGTGACAAAGGGCAGTATGGAGATGGAAACTGGAGATGCCATTTACATACCCTTCAGTCATCTTAGATTGACAGAGACAGTCTTAGTTAGTCCTCTGTTATCCTACTTTCTCTACTGCTTTTAAAATGTCTGTTTCTCTCTGCTCCTCCTCTCATTTTCTCCTCATTTTACTTCAATTGCTGCAAACTGAGTTCAAACTGCAAAAGTAGCTTGCACTTCATTAACTCAACGAGGAGGAGGAGAAGAAGGGGTTGAATCTTGCCCTTCTCAGATTTAGGCAAAAAAACAAAAACAAACCTCCCTTGTTATTGAGACAGTAAATAATAATCCAGGTAGAATTTGGGTCAAATCTTTGTTGTTTACATGCATTTTTAATGCATCTGATTAAAGGTTTTGGGATGGCTGCCAAAACTCCCCACTTAACCCAGGCTAATCAAAGTTAGATTTTTTCCCCATGTTTTTCTAAAAGATTTGGATTCTTGGCTGTGTGAATAACCTATGTAGTTAGGATAAACTGGGAGAAAATGCTGTATGCCTTGAATGTGCTTTGATTATATTCACATCATCAGCTCTATCTCTATTTGAGTGCTGACATGTGTGAGCAACCAATCTTGCAGAGATATGCATAGATGCAGCTCCATAGTGTGAATAACAAGCCCAGAATGCATGAGTGAGATTATTCACATATTCACAATAAAAACAATGTGTGAATGAACCCTATGGTGGGGGACAGACCGCCCAAAAAGGGTGGTCTGCCTGCGCCTTGTTTTGCTGCATGAGGAAGCTGCAGTGGACAAACCGCACGGCTTCCTCACACAGCAAAAAGAACACTAAAAAAGTGGGTTCTTTTTGCTGCACCATTGTGATGTCACAATAGTGTTGCAACATGTGGACGCTAAGCATCTGTTGTGTCAAAATGGCACCCATTTGTACAGGGTGCCGCCATTTTGATGCCCTCGTCACGTGCGAGGGGCATTTGGAAGCACCGCCCCTCACCCATGATGACGGCACCCCATTGCGCATGTCTGTATAGCGCCTTAGTCTCTCCTAGCTTGTGTTCTTTTCCTCATTAACAACTTTTAACATCCAAATCACACTCTGATGTTGCCTGGCCACATGTGTCCTTGTTTTTAGCAGTGTGAGGTGGGAGGGTATGCCTTTCATGCTGCAAAACTACAGCACTATGATTCCATGTCAACAGAATGGTTCCATTCTATGGAATCCTTGGATTTGCAGTTCAAGGAATTGGAAAATTAGTAAAAGAATTCCAATGTCTCACCAAACTATAAAACCTGGATTACATGGGGATGTGACATGGTATGGAGCCATGATATAATGACATAACTGTGTACTGTGAATGGGCTCTAGGAATTTGGTCTGCCAATCTAAGCACAGTGGTGGGGCTTAATATATCTCTAATTTCCTCATTCCCTTTGGACTCACAAAGATATATTTTCAGAGAGAAGTATACCAAGTGCAAACATCTCTGCAATTAAAGGTCTGTTGCCTATGGCTCATGACACACTATGCCAAGTTCTGACCTTGCATTATTTTCACACAACATTGAGATACAACATTCAAATTCCTCTTTTGCTTTCCTACTATTTTGCTTCATGATGCAAAAACAATTCCTGTAGCTCAGAAGAACTATTGCCCATATCAGTTTGGCCTGCTCACTTGCAGCTGTTACCAAAACCGATTGTCAAAAGAAGTCTAATTTCACCAGTCGCTGCCTCATGATCTATTTTTTAAATCCCATCTGAAAAATTAGCTATTGTTATTTATTATTTAACTCTGACTGCTTTACTTAATGCTGTAAAAGCCTTTGGGATACATTTGGTTCAGCTATCACTTCTTAGAATGAACTTTGAATTCACATATTCACAATATTCATTATGAAGAATGATGTTGAATTATTTACAAGGATTGTGCTTCAGGGTCCTGGAAGGAATCCTCTGATTTTTGAGACAAGTGGACTCCATATTTTTTGTCAGGAAGCTGAAGGACTCCACTCTCAATTAATTCCTCTCATAATTTTCTCTAATCTTCCCCATAGGGAAAGGTCCTAAAGGCTTCTGAGACACACTTAAATTAACACCCACTTAAACATTCTGAACACTACCAAAACAAAAAACAAAACTCTTAATCCAACCATTTTGAATTTTCTTACTTTAGGAACATTTGGAACTCTTTTTAAAAATTAACTTCTGCTTTGATATCAAAGCTCATCATTACTCTTCCTCAGAAATGCAGGCAGCAACTAAGGTTCTTCATGCGGGAAATCCAGTATTTTTGTGTCAAAACAAGGGAGAATGGAGCATAAGCAATGAAAACACTGAAGTGATTTTTTTAAAAAAAAATTGAAAGTGGACATCATTTTGATATAAGTACAGACTGCCCCTTTCGTTGCAGGTTGGGGGCAGGGCAGCCTCACTGGCAGCCCAGAGGCCCCAACCTGGCACTTTTCGTGACCATAGCACTTTTCTGTGGTCCTGAAAGGGGTGTCCTTGGGACTTCATGCCCCAGGACATCCCGGCGGATGCAGCCATGGGATACAGGGGCCCCCTGGCTTTGTTCTCATGGTCGTCTGAAGGGCTCTTCTTCTTGAGGCTAGTTCTGATGAAGATGGGCCAGCTTTTTCACTCCCTTCATGACAAACATTATTATTATTATTATTATTATTATTATTATATGGCTATTCTACCAAAGTAATTGTGATGGCTCCATCTTAAGGAAATCTAGCATTCATAGTTTGGGGAAGTATTTAAAATTATGTGTTAGAGAGTTCTAGCTTAAAGAATGAAATTAATTCAATCCTAAATTTTTCAACTTCTCAGGGAAACTAAGGCCCATTCCGCATGGGCATAAAGTGCGTCCTGGGAACATACTAGGGTTACGAAAAGTATGTGCCTTACGCACTCACCTAACCCTAGTACGTCCCCAGGACGTACAGAATGGTGGCGCCCTATACACATGGGCACCGTCATGACTATGTCATGACCGTGCCACCTCCAAATGGGGCAGTGCGGAAGTGACGTAATAGGGCTGCGTGAGGGCGCCTGGGGCGCCCTTTCTACGGCCCCGGAAGGAGTTCCATTTTGGAGCTCCTTCCACAATTTGCGTCGCTGGCGCAGCCTCTCCACGGCTGCGCCAGCAACACAAATGAGAAAGGGGTCGAGTGGCCCCTTTCTCCGTGTCCCCACCGCCGTCAGGTGTCTTTGGGCCATGAGGACTTTTGTCGCTTCCCCGCGGCCTGGAAAGCAGCAGATCGGGGCCTCAGAGGCTGCCGCTGTAGCAGCTGAGGCCCCGATCTGGTGGGGAAAGGGCCAGTTACAGGCCGCTCCAAACGGGCGGTCTGTAATGCGCCCAAGTTTCTTCTCAGTATCTTACCAAACTGCATAGCAGAGCACCCCATCCATCTTTCTTTCTTTTTTCACCAAAGGAAGCAACATAGAAATCTGTAATCAACTACACAAACTAGTGTTAACATGTAATGAAAGAGCTTATCTCACAGCTTTAAAAACTGACTTACCACTCTGAATTGAATTCTAAACTGGGTTGCATCCGGATCCTATAACATGGATTTTTGCCACTGATGCTGCCGGATGGGTGTAGCCCACGTACCTTCTGGATAGAATCGGAGTTCAGCCAGCCGATTTGCAAAGCTGGGAGCTTCTTGGCTTTGTAAATCAGTTGGCTGAACTCAGATTCAGTACCCAGAAGGTACATGGGGTGCACTCATCCAGCAGTGTCAGTGGCAAAAATTAATGCAATAGGATCCAAATGCAGCCCAAACTAGAATTCAATTCAGGAGCGGTAAGTCGATTTTTAAAGCTGTGTGATAAGCCCCACAGACAAAGTACCAAAGTCAAGCTAACTGTAAAAGAGGGCAGTGGCCATATGCAACTGCTAAGATTCCAAGACTGAAAACTGGAAAAGGTTCCTGTAAGTTTAATGGTTATGTACAAGATGGAATTTCAACAGCTGTTGGATATTACACAACCAGGTAACAAGGAATACTTACTGAAAATTCTTTTCTCTATACAACTGTTAAAGATATTGGATCCTTCTCAAGTTTCCATACTGGCAAGCCTAACTCCCATTCTTAAAGACTACTTCTACAATCCGTGGGTCCACCCTAAATTAGCTTCTCTCCTAGGCAAAAGAAAAGGGGAAACATTCATCTCCTATGGTATTCTAGGAACCTTAATTCACCATCTAAATAGATTGCAAGCTTTCTTTGCTGGAACATCAAAGAAACCTTTTTTAAAAAACAAAACAAAATCCACATCCCCAGGCTGTATGCCTGGGATGGGAGTTTACTGGTCTATTTGAATAGAGATCAGTAATTTGATTGGACCTGGAGCATCACACCAGGTCTGGGAGACAGTTAGGGGCGGGGCTAAGGCTATTTAAGCCTGCTCCGCCCTCCCTTCTCCCGCTTTCAAGAATTGTTGTCCCACCTTCCCGCCTCGACATCAGTGTGGCTTTGGTGGTCGCTTTATGGGCTAGGTAGGAATTTTCTCCCTTTTTCCAAGGGTTTTTTGCCTACCTCACACTGTTGTTCTTGGCATAGGAAATTGGCTCAGGTGTGGACTTAAATAGACGGTCACTGGCGGTTATGGGGAAGATGTAATTGTCTGGTGAACACCTATGGCACCCACTCAGGGTGAAGGTTAGGCCTCTTGGACTTCTTCTTAGGTCTTGCGAGTAAGGAGAGAGAAAAAGAGACCTTCCTTGGGGCTGACCTGGGATATAATCCTCAGTCAAGTCTGGCGAGTTGACTGTGGAAATCCCAGGCTGGCGTTCCATATGCAAGCTGGCCGGGGAGCAACCCAGTCATTGGGTTATCCTCGGAGCTCAGGTGTTTCGCCCAGGGAAAACTGAGGTGGCATGAGGGATAGACCACCTGCCACAGCTGCTCCCACATCAGGTTGCTCCCCTCTAGTTTGCAAGTATTCAAAAACAGTTATAAATAGTTAATTCCTTAAATAAAGTGGCCCTATTTCAACCCACATTTGTGTCTGGTCTCGTTATTGCAAGTTAGACAGTAACCAAAAGCAGATTTTAAGCTATTTTCCAACTTTAGAGGGAAAGTTAACCTTCCAGGCAGCCTCAGGTGTTTCAGTCATTATACAATGAGGTGAAAACTTGGTAGTGCTAGAACTACAGTTCCATCAGCATGGGTAACTCTAGTGAAAAAGCATAGCCTACTAATAGAAGATGGATTGGGTTGTGCTGGGGTTTCTGGCCCTGAACCTTTTTAAACTATGTGACAGACTTCTGTTGGACAGGTGTGACAATGCAGACTCCTCTTCTGTTGGGCACCTGGGACCAATCCTGACAACAAATCAGTCTCCTAGCCCTGGAACCCACAGCCTCATTCCTTAAAGTTTAGAAGTTATATCCTGGGATCATCACAAGTACTCATTCCTCATTCTCTGTTAGCACAGGGGAGGAAGATTGCTAACTAGAATCCTTTTCTGTGCTACACTACTCGGGGAGCCCTGACCTTTAAGTTTAATCCAGTCCCCAGGAAACCAAAATTAAAGTAAAAGGGAATTTTAAAATTTTGCAAAAGCAACCAGAACGGAACAGGCAAGCTGAACAATGATATGTAAATACATTTGATTTTGCATAATCCATTCTGAAAGCAGGTTTAGTACTTTCTATTTTGGGAATAACATGGAGTGCTTCACCACAGATTTTCAGGCCTTGTCTCCTTTATATGTCTCAGATATATATACTCTTGTCATTGCAAGAGAATTTCTTGGCGGGTGCATAGCTGTAGTGTAATTCCAGTTTCTGGGCCCATAAACAGGGCAGACAAATCTCCATAATAGGGCCAAGATTCACAACAATGTCCCATCATCTGATTAAAATAATCATTTTGGACAGTGTGTGTGTGGGGGGGGGGGGAGGATGTGAAGAATCTCTGTAACTTGTTCCTACTCACAAAACACATTGGGACATTGAGATTGCTTCTTTAGAGTTCATTAATCCCAGTGAGATTTCTCACTTCAAGTGAGAATGGGTAGTTTCTTTTCTATGTAGGTTTTCAAAATTTGTGAAAAATCTTTCTGTACAAATCATGTGTGTGTGTGCGCGCGCGCGTGCATACAGACTGCATATACATACAGAGCAAGTGCAGATGGGATGATAAAAAAGATGCAAAATAACCATCTGATGTTTCTGATTTTAAAAAGGCTGCATAATACGGCAGCAGATATCATAGTTTAAATGTTTACACAATTTATACATTTTTTGGTAGATGCAAATTCACTTTCAAGATCACTTTTTCTTCCCCCTTAAAAAGTCATCATCTATCATACAAGGTGAAAAATAACTTAAAATAAAAGTGATGTTAAGAAATAGTTATTTGTGCCGTGGAACACCATTGGTCTCCCATGTACCTATCGGAAATAACTTCCTTGACACAGTGGGGCCTGGGAGGTGGAATTCTGGGAGGTGGAATTCTACTACATCATGGTAGGGATTATTTCCCTTCTCAATTTCAAATTTAATTATAATTAATTATGAATTAAATTACATAAGAGCAAGTGCAAATGACTTAAGCCTAGGAATGGACTCCTCAGAATTACACACATCCACCTACCACAAATTTATAATCTGAAAAAGGTTTATGGCACCTTGGGAAAATGATCACAAAGGAAGGGAGAACAATGCTTGAGAGTGCAGAAAATTTCATGAGGACACTGGACAAAAGCTCTTCTCTGCTGTGGCACTTAGAGTTGCCAAATCACAAAACCCCACACCAAATCTCCAGTTTTCATGGGTCACCTCTGGATGGAAGGTCAAGGCTCAAACTCTTTAGTTTTCATGAAATCTTGGAAAAGTGAGAATTATGTATTTCTAGGACCCATTCAAATCACAGAATTATAGCACTCTTATTCTATTTTAATCACCATGGTTCCATCCTACAAAATCCTGGGATTGGTAGTCTGGTGAGGCACTAGAGTGCTCTGGTGGAGACTTTTCAATGCTCCTCCTTAAACTGTAAATCCCAGGATTCCATAGGATGTCAGTTAAAGTGAAATGATAGCACTATAATCCTGTAGCTTAAATTGACCCAAGGAATATATAATTCTTCTTGCTTTTCTAAGACCCAGTACAAACCATGGAAAAAGGGCGGTCTGCAGCCGCCCCTTTCCGCAGAGGATTGGGGCCAGGACAGCCATACTGGTAGCCCAGAGGCCCCAAACTGGGATTTTTTCAGGCCATGGAGAAGTGGCAAAATGCTGCTTCCCCGTGGCCAGGAAAAGGTGTGTCCTTGGGGCTTCATGCCCCTGGACACCCCGGGAGCCAGAGTCATGGGAGAAAGGGGCCACTTGGCCCCTTTCTCCATGGTGTCGTTCCTGCAGCCATTTGGTGGCTACAGGAATGAGGCATATGCCAGAAGGAGCTCTGTTTCTAAGATCCTTCTCGTGCCACGGCCAGGCCATTGTAAGCAGCCTGGGGTGGCATGAAGATGTCACACATGTGCCGTGCCATTTGGATGTGGCGTGTGCGTGATGTCATAATGATGGCGCCCGTGTACACAGGGCGCTGCCATTATCATGCCGCCACCAGGTATTAGGGTTAGGGAGCGTGTACATGGTGCACTCTCCCTAACCCTAATACCGGCACTGATACGCCACTTGTTGGCAGTCTGTACCATGCCTAAGATACATATAACATTAGAAAAGGACACTGATATTGGGTAATCAGATCATGAGAAACTGAATGTGCTCAAAGATTAACTACTCTTTTTAGGGTTATGTCCATCAATCTATCATAAGCTATAGATTAACTATTATGCTATAATTCTACAGTGTGAATGGGCCCCTGATTTCCATTATTTCATAAAAGTGTGAGAAAAGAACCCTAATTCAGTGAGAGAAACAGTGTGAAAAAAGAACTCCTGAGAATTCATTGTTGTTGTGGATATTCAAGTCAACAACAAATGACCTCAGGTGAACCTATCATGAGATTTTATTGGCAAGATTGGTTTGGAGAGGATTTGTCATTCCCTTCTTGTAAGACTGAGAAAGTGTGACTCGCCCAAGGTTACCCAATGGATTTCTATGACCACGCAGGAATTCAAACTCTCAGAGTCTGAGTCCAATACTCAAACCACAACACCAAGCCAATTTTTTGGTATATGATCTTATTTCACAACTGAATATGTAAACCAATCATATTTGGGATAATGGGGAGGGGGTATGTGAAATAGTACTCCAGGAGCTATCTCAGAATATAGCTGACCAGGTTATACAGGAACATACAAAAACTGGAAATATGTGTATAATTAAACAAAGAAAGAAACAAACAACCTTGAAAACACATCTAAGAGAGCAGCATTTGGTTTCTAAAGAAATGTAAAGAAAGAGGGGAAAAGAAGAAAGTAGAGTGGAGAGAAGCTGTTTGAGTGTAATAATAGAGAGAAAACCTAGATGTAAAAAGAAAAGACACTCTACAGGTTGAGTCTCCCTTATCCAAAATGTTTGAGAACAGAAGTGTTTTGGATTTCAGATTTTTTTTCCAGATTTTAGAATATTTGCATATACATAATGAGATATCTTAGTGATGGGACCCAAATCTAAACATGATATTCATTTTTGCTTTTATATACTTTATACACATAGCCCGAAGGTAATTTTATACATAATTTTTAAAATAATTTAGGGGATGAAATAAAGTTTGTGTACACTGAACCATCAGAAAGCAAAGGTGTCCACAACCCATGTGAACAATTTTGGATTTTGAAATATTTCATATTTTGCAATTCTGCATAAGGGAGATGATGATGATGATGATGATGATGATGATGATGATAATAATAATAATAATAATTTTTATTTATATGTCCCACCTCTTCCAAGGATCGAAGCAGGATTATATCATTAAAATAATACAATGCAATTGAACAGTCAATAAAATACTAATACTGAATTATACATCCCTATTAGTTCCTTAAAATCTTCAGATTCAACCTGTAGAATACTCCTTGTGCTTAGTGCTTTAGAAATCAAATAGGTATACTTTGTGATAACATACTAAAAAGCTACAATTTAAATGATTGTCACAGATTAATGAGTCAGTACTGCAAGAGTAACACTTCATAAAGCATTCTTTTGATTTGTTTGAAGATTTATTGGAAAAAAAAAATTCTACAACCAAAGTAACTTAGACAAAAACTGTATAAAACTCATCAAACTGAGCAAAACTTATCTAAAGTCCATTGTTCTCTAAGACTAGAAAGCATCTGTGATACTGGATTACACTGATCCTACAAATATGGTGTCATGCTCAGCATCTTTATTTGCTTCCTGTTACATAAGTGCTTCATTAAACCTTGTCCTGTAAATGTTTAATGATATTTTTTTAAAAATCAATTACTGAATATAATGCATCCCCCCAAAAACATCCATTCTGGATATTTAGAATCCAAAAGTTGTTCCAAACAGCTTCTAGGTGATAGGATTTGGTAGAGTTGTTGTTTATGTTAGTGAGTTAATGTAAATTACACAAGTTGTTGTTTTGATTTTTCCCTTAACAGGTAATCTCTTCATCTGCACTCCAGAAATAATGCAATTAGATACCACTTAAAATGTCATGGCTCAGTGCTATGGAATTCTGGGATTAATGGTTTGTTGTGTCTCTCACAGAGAAGCCCAAATAGCTCACAAACTACAAATTCCTGATTTCCATAGCATTGAGCCATGGCAGTTAAAGCAGTGTCAAACTGCATTATTTCTACAGTGCAGATGGAGACAAATAGAGAAGCAAAATCTCTGCATGGTAAAGCATCTTCTTCTAATGGCAGTTGAAAAGAATGGATTTATGTATTGCATTTATACCCCATCTTCCATTCATTAGGTTTAAGCTCCCCCCCCCTTCCCCACTTTCATCTGTCAGTCTGATCGTCCTCACATTTTTCTTGTGAAGATATGGAAAGGATGTCTGGCCCAGGATTAGTCACAATGTATCATGCATCATTGGGGATTAGAATTTAGATCCTCCAAATCCCAACTCAAACTTTTAACTAATCTATACCATATTATCTCCCTCTTTATGCAGTACCAGCTTTCTAAAAGCTGCCAACACCCTTCAAGCAGGAAAGGCAAGCCCTAGTCACTCATTCTTCTCTCACAATTAAAAATCACATGATGGGGACAACAGGAACAATCTGGTTGGATTCACTTCTCCATTATTTCTCCAGCTTTTCACTTTACACACACATGGCCCAAACAAACAGGCCAAAATAAAGCTGCTTCAGGTCTCTTTGGAGGTATGCTGTTTAAATGATGCATGCGTCCTAAGAGGCTGGAAGCCACGCCAAAGCCATGCTCCAATCCTAAGGACTTGAGAGCGACTTTGGTGCATCTTCTGGACTCTTAGGACGCATGCATCATTTAAACAGCATACAGTGGTGCCTCGGGTTACGAAATTAATTCGTAACGCGGCCGCTTTCGTAACCCGAAAAGCCTTCGTAAGCCAAATTGCCATAGGCGCTAATGGGGAAAAGCCGCGATTCCATGCGAAAAAGCCGAAAAAAGCACCAAAAGTTTTTTCGTAACCCGAAAAAACATTCGTAACCCGGAACAATGATTCCCTATGGGATTTTTTCGTATCCCGAAAATTTCGTAACCTGGGTATTTCGTATCCCGAGGTACCACTGTACCTCCAAAGAGACCCAAAGCAGCTTTATTTTTGCCTGTCTGTTTGGGCCTGTAGGGTCTGAAATGGACAGCTTGCTATGCTGGGGTGCATGATCAGGATATTACCTAGGAACATGCATGAGTTCAGCAACTTCACCTCAGAGGGCCTTCAGACCCAGAGGTGAAAAAGAGGGGGGATGACAAAAAGAAATATCAGAATTGTCATAGTACAGCCTTAATGATGAAATATAATAGAAGACAGACAGTGGTCAAACATGAAATAAACATAAGCTGGTGCATCCTTTGTTGCATCTCTGAAAACAATAGCATTGCCTAGCAACACTGGAAATGTCAAACTCTTAGGTTTGAAATCCATGCCATTAAGTGATGTATCTCAAAAGCAGCAAGCTTCTACAGAGTTTAGTAAAAGGATAAGGACATCTTATACTGATTGATATTCTGAGATTGACTTTATCTTTGATCTTTAGGATAGCCAGCTTATCAAGTATATTGCTTCACAGAGCCCTGACAGCATGTTACAACTATCATATTCCCCAGACCATAGGCACAAAATATGATGTGGGAGCTTATCTGCTCTAATGTTATAGCTATCAAGGACCCTCAGCTTTCCATTACCATAGTTCTTGTGTCTGATGTCATAGAGAGCAATTAAGAGTATTGATCTCAATATCTCTTTGCTACATATTCATTTCATACTTGATATTAAAAGGTCTGTGCTCTCCTAACTTGGCTGCCCTAAGTTTGACCTTAAGCAAGACACTTTTAGCTTTGCTCGCAGAAAGACTTACAGGATGTTGCTCTTTCTGTCAAGTGCACAAGGTCCCTTGAATATGTAATTAAAATTTAAGTAGAAGGTTGCATCAAGCACATAAGCTTTTACTGTCTGCCAAAGGAATATTATCCTAGCTGTTGTTGTGGAAGATACGTGGCTTGAAAAACAAAAACGGAATACTTCATTAGTTCTTGCACATGATCAAAGATATATTTGAGGAAAATATGAAAGAAGCACAGTTTCTTAGAATTAATTTTTCAACTAAATAACTACATCCTCCAATTAATATATACTCATCCCTCCATATTTGTGGCTTTGATACTTGCGGATTTGATTATTCATGGATTTTATTAATATATTCTCTCTAGGAATATCTAGGTCCTCCAGTGCAACTCTGTGGTCAACTTTAACTAAAAGTTGAATGGAAAGACCTATAGATTCCTAGAGAGAATACTCTACTAGGAATTTTGTACCTCCTCCAGCACAGTTCTATGGTCAGTGTCTGTCAGACATTGACCACAGAGTTGCACTAGGGGACCTAGAGATTTTCCTAGAGAGGTGTCCTCTCAGGTAAAAACATTGTTTTTGTTATTTGCGGTTTTTCCATATTCACGGGAGTCTTGTGTCTCTAACCCTAGCGAATATGGAGGGGCAAGTGTATATAGAAATACTACTTAATAGATTTTAATGAACACAATTTTACAATATATTTCTTACATGAATCTGGATAGTTTACCCTATGCTCAATAGTTTCTATTCTTAAGTCAGAAGGTATAAAGATATAACTTACAGCTAAGGAGTGCATAAAAATATCATATGAAGAGCAGGTTTAGACTCAGAAGAAGGAAGGAAGATAGGAGGAGGAAACACCAACAATCTAAAGTATGCTGATGACACCATACTACTAGCATAAAACAGACTTAGAAAAATTACTAAGGCGGGTTACAAACTGCCGAAAAGCGGCGCTCTGCTGCTGCTGCTGGTTGCTGCATCCGGGAACCACAGCAGCCAAACCGCGCGGTTCCCGAACGCAGCAAAGAAGAAGCGCCAAAATGATGCTTCTTCTTGCGCCCCGGAAGGGACGCAACGAGGCGCTACTCGTGCACTCGTGGCATCACATCTGGGGCATGACATGCGGACGCTAAGCGTCCAGCATGTAAAGATGGCGGCGCCTGTGTGTATAGGGTGCCGCCATCTTTACGCCCTCGACACGTGCTAGGGGGGAGGCCGGTATGGACGCTAGGTCCTCGACCAACCCCTAGCATGTGACAGGGGCACCGCAAAGGCCAGTTTGTAATGGGCCTAAGAAAGGTCAAAGAAAAAAAGTGCAAAGGCAGGTTTAAAGCTGAACATAAAGAAAACAAAAATAATAACCATGTAGGATTTACATAAATTCAACCCAAACAATAAGGAAATAAAAATAATTAGAGTTCCTGTACCATGCATCAAAAATTGTTCAGAAAGGAGACTGAAGTGAAGAAATAAGAAGACTAGGAATGGGAAGGGCAGCTATGAAAGAACTAGACAAAATCCTAAGGAGTAAAGATTTTCAACTGAACACTAAAGTCAAAATCGTCCAAGCCACTGTATTCCCCATCCCCATGTATGGATGTGAGAGTTTGACAGTGAAGAAAATCAATAGGAAGAAAAGCAACTCATTTGAGATGTGGTGCTGGAGAACAGTGTTGTGAATACTGAGGACAGACAAACAAATGAGCCCTAGAAATCTCCTTGGAAGACAAGATGACTGAATGGACATTGGCTGTATCATGAGAATATATGATTCATTAGAGAAGGCAATAATTGTTGATATGATAGAAGGCAGCAAAAAAGAGGTAGTCTGCATTTTAAACTCAATCAGGAAGGACATGGGCCTGAGTTTGCAGTACAGTGGATAACAGGGGGTCTTGGGGATATCTCATTCACAGGGTAGCCATGAGTCAGGATCAACTCAAGGGCAGTTAACAACAAAAAACAACAATAAAGTGCATCTCATACAAGTTTTCATCAACATGGCCATTGAGAAATGGAGGGGGGAAGCTCCTCACACAGTGGGATAATGACAACAGAAAAGTGGAAGAGTGGAAATAGGCCCCTTAACACATGTTCAAATAATGTTTTGCAGAAGACAGCACAAAATGATCATGTTTTAGACAGTGGTTCAGCAGTATGGAATCCCTTAGTAACTTAACACTGGCATTAGTTATTTACTTACAAAGAAATAGTGCAAGAGTTAATTTAAAGAGATCCAGCTTAAAATACTTGCATGAAAACATGCAGAAATAAAATAACATAATGATTTAAAATGTAAAATAAAAAATAAAACTTTAAAACCCAATTCAATAATCTTCAATGCAAAGCAATAAAAATTAACCAAAGCCCTGCCTCAATCATCATTGAACAGATGCATTAAGCTACTCCAAGTATCTCCTATGTGTAAGCCCTATTCTTCCTAGGCTTTTCTCTGCTTTTGACAAAACGTGAAAGGCAATGGCAAACTTTCAGTTCCTTGAATCACTTGGTAGTATTCCTTCTTCAACCTTCTTCTCTTTCAACCTAGCTCTTTCAGATTTTGTCAGTGCCATAGTCCCATTGTAATCATTGTTACTGTCACTTATCAGCACTGTTTATGAAATGTAAGATGCAAAATTGGATATGTTTCTGTACTAAATCATGACACCCTGCTTAGAATAGAAAGAAACTGTTGTTTACTTCTGTTCATCCCATTTCTCTACTTGATTAGGCAGTCACCATCATCTGCCACAAGATATAAAGAAATTTCATATTTTGATCCATGTACCGATGGATGCATCAAGGCTAGATTAAAAGGCAATCATTTGTTTATACTTTATCATTTCTCCAAGGAATCTTGGCACCCATGTCCTCCTCTTTCTTCTTGTTGCAACATGAGGTAACCAGGCTAAAACCTAACTAGACCATGCTCACTGACGTAAGCTTTTCCAACAGATTGATGATCTGACTCCAGCACTCTTAAGTCTTCATCCAATACATTAAGGTTAGATTTTGTACCATATTGGTCCTCCTATTTTTTTCTCCTTTTTCCTGAACATTTGCCTAATTAGGAAATTAAGTAGTTGCCTAATGTGAACATTTTGCATTTTTAATCAGTCCATGTTCCACATCACTGGTGGTTTAGAGATCAATACACAGATAAATCATGGAGTGAAAGTTTTGTATTCTGCATTTCATTACTACCTGCAAAGAGATGGCAAAAATAGCCCCATAGCTAATTGGTTTTTCCATATTCACGGGAGTCTTATGCCCCTAACCCTAGTGAATATGGAGGGGCAAGTTTATATAGAAATACTACTTAATAGATCTTAATGAACACAATTTTACAATATATTTCTTACATGATTCTGGGTTCCAGGGATGGGATAGTTTACCCTATGCCCAATAGTTTCTATTCTTAAGTCAGAAGATATAAAGATATAACTTACTTACAGCTAAGGAGTGCATAAAAATATTATATGAAGAGCAGGTTTAGACTCAGAAGAAGAAGGAAGGAAGATAGGAGGAAGAAACACCAACAATCTAAAGTATGCTGATGACACCATACTACTAGCATAAAACAGACTTAGAAAAATTACTAAGGTGGGTTACAAACTGCTGAAAAGCGGCGCTCTGCTGCCGCCGCCGGTTGCTGCATCCGGGAACCAGACCTGGAAATTAGGAAAGGAAAGTCCTTGATAATAAAGAGTTCCCAGGAAATACTTTGGGATGAATAAAACATCACATGGATCTCCAAAATAAAATTAGTTTGTACAGGAATAAACTTCAAACTTTCCCTGGCCCTTTTTTTTCAAGTGGAGGGACTCTAAAATGATGAAACGTAAGTTCAGTACCTGGGATACTTTTAAGTGTGGAAGCAAAGCCCACAGCAAGCCACTGGCTGCCACTGGTGAGGACATTTCATTTTTAGTAATGTTTCATTCCTCTCTAAAATCAATAAAATCTAAAATCATCACATCACAACCTGAAACAGATTGTGAACAACACACTGATGTCAACAGAGTACTCTTGATACTGCTCTGAAAGGAGATATAGCCTTTTGCTAAATTGACTCACATGTGAACACTTCTTTTGAAGTGGATTTTGCATTGTATTATTTGCTAATCAAAGAGTCTAAACAAAAGAGAACTCTATTTTTCTCTTCTTTTTTTTAAAAAAACATATATTATCTGCATAATTAAGGATGTATGGTTTTATTATTGGTGCAGTGAAATGAAAATGAAATCCACACCCAGGATGAATAATTTATCCTGTGAGTGTGGAAATAATAGAAAATTCAAATAAAAACAAAAATTTAATTATGCTTTTCTGTCTCTCACTTAATTACTTAGTGGTAATTTAAGGGATGTGACTAAGATATTAATGCAGTGTTTTAAACTGAAACCAGTGTTCAGTGAGCCTAACATCTTTCAGGAAAACAACACTTTCATCACTGGCGTTTAGGATGTGTTGACTTTGTTGAATTACTGCAGTAAAGTGTGAATGATTAATGGAAAAATAATATAACTTGGTGCATTAAAACAAAGTGTTTTGCTGTAATTGGATGTTAAAGAAACAACACATTATTTAATGTTGGAAAAGCAATTTGAAATGTAATATGAAGCATGATAGAATAAAGGATAGGCTTTACTAATATTAGGAATGAATAACTGGAATAACTTCTGAAATAGCTAATAGATATTTGATGATATTAATTTAGGCTGAAGATCTATAGTCATATATTTTAAGAGTAAGGCCCATTAAGTTCAGGGTCTACTGATGTTTTGACATGCATAACATTGTGCTGGTAAAAAGGGAAATGTTAAATTTAGACTGGGAAAAATGAAGAGGAGACCCAGGCTGTATCTACACTGCAGAATTAATGCAGTTTGACACTCTTTTAACTGTCATGGCTCAGTGTCATGGGTTTCTGGAATTTGTAGTTTTGTGAGATATTTAGCCTTCTCTGTCAGAGAGCTCTGATACCACAACAAATTACAAATTCCAGGATTTCATAGGATGGAGCCATGGAAATTAAAGTGGTGTCAACCTGCATTAATTCTGCAATCTGGCAACACCCCATGCATTCTTCCACATCAGTTTTTCTGTGCACAAAATATGCTTATGTGCTAACATCTCCATACCTCTTTCTCTTGCTCCTATTCACACAAATGCACATATACATATGTATTTACAAACAATTCACAAAAAATCCATATCCATACTCTGACTCCTATACTACTCTCATGCATATACATTATTTACACTTGAGGGCAATGAAGCAGTACTGTAACACGGCTTTCTTTCTGCTGTTATTTTCATTCTCAATGGCCTACAATTCATAGTGCTATCACTTCTGGGTCTTATGCACCCACTGTTATCACTGTTAATTGGAATAATTATAAACATTTAGTGAGATCAAAGTCTAATCTGCACTGCACTACATTTATCTGCCATGTTTTGGAATTCTAGGATTCGTAGTTTTGTGAAATATTTAGCCTTTTGTGTCAGAGAGCTCTGGTGTCACAACAAACTACAGTTCACAGAATGCCCTAGCCTGGAGCCATAGCAGTTAAACCTATGCATTATTTCTGCAGTGCAGATTAGAGCCAAGCCCAGTGCCAGGTATGGTAAAGAGCTCAGCAGTACACACCCCATCTTGAGTGAATTCCTTGTTCCCTACCCACTTCTGACAGCATCATAGGCAAAGCCAACTGCCCTGGACAACTTAAAGAAGCCTTTTGCCAACAGGCCAGATTGCACATACCCTATATTTTGAAATGGAAAAAAAAATGCTGCTGACACTCCCAATTTAACTGGTCCACAGTTCCTAATGTAGAGATGGGCGGCATGCAGCCACCCCTTTTTGCCCCAGATTGGTGCCACAGCAACCACACACAGCGGCACCGATCTGCTCTCTGAAGCAGGGACGTAGCTAGGATTTTAGGAAGGGGGGGGGTCCAGACTAAGTGCCATCATTATAATGGGGCTTGAGTGCGGCGGCGCAGCCGCACACACCATTCATTTTTCTAATGGAAGGGGGGGGGGCCGGCCCCCCCGACCCCCCCCCCCCTTGGCTACATCCCTGTCTGAAGGGAGCAAAAAGAAGCCGCCCCAAGCAGCTCCCTGGAAGAGGCATCATAAGCACTGCGGCATAGCATTATGATGCCCCTTCTGTGCTATTTGGGCTCTGCGGTGGAGGTGCATCATCATGGTGCATGCTGTCTAGAAAGGTGCACATGAAAATGGTGCCCAGGTGGTAGAGTAAGGGATTGGAATATGTGGACCCTCAGCCCTCATCCTGCACATAGGATGGCACAAAGTGCCAGTCTGTATAGCCCCATTGTGTCACCTGATGAAGGTTCACAGGAGCCATGTACAGTAATTACAAGACTGGATACTACAAGTTGCATTTGAGGGAAAAACCAGCTGTTCTTCTGTTTTTGGACAATCACTTGTCTATTTACCTAAATATAAAACAAGTGAGAGAGTGAGTGTGAGGCTAGATTGTGGATCTGATGTTGTATACATTTTATTGCAGTTTGATTTATTATATTGTGACATAAAATGAGAAGCTATGGTCAGATGCTTCAGTGATGGGTACAGAATGTTGGAAGATTTGAATTGACATATGGATGGTGAATGGTGGAAAGATAATTGCTATGTATATTATTGCTATGTATTTTTGTTATTTATTGCTATGGTTAATAGCTATCTTATTTAAATGTTATTGTTTAACTCATTGCTATGTTACATTTGTTTTTTAATTCAGTATTATCCCCTCTGTTGTAAGCCGCCTGGATTCCCAGTGATTGGGCAGCATATAAATAAAACCTATTACTATTATTATTATAATACTGATTTACACATGGATGTTGATTGGTGGAAATATGATGTGGATTTACGTATGGATGGTGTCTGGTGGAAAGAGTGAGCATACTATAAGAAGGATATGAAAGTGAAGGGATAAGAATCAGATAGGATTAACATGAGTGTAGGAGGATCTGAGACTGTGAGAGAGCACATTATGCATTGTGTTAAGACTTGGTTATCGTTATTAAAATAAAGCAAAAAATTCAAACATATTCTATTGCATTTCATAACCGTTTAATTTGTTTGTATAAGGCAAATATACCTACCACCTGGTGGCCCTAACAGTGTACTAATCAGTAGATCCTAAAAGCTGAGAGAACCACTCTTTTCTTTTCTTCTTTCTTTCTTTCTTTCTTTCTTTCCTTCCAGAGAACAGATCTTAGATGCATTGGGTCCAGTGGGGATCCTGATGCCAGCATACTCTCAGGAATAATGTAGTGTGATTATTTGAAGTGAGACTGCCATATATAGTGGCTAGAGTAGTATGATCACCATCATGGGCTCTCTGGTAGGCTCAAAAGTGCCTCATTTGTGTTACCAGCCCAACAGTGAAGTCATGGAGGGGTTGTTTACTAGGAAGAACTTGTTTTGATCAACTGAAACCATATCTGTCACAGCCAACTGCTATAGAGATATAAAAAACAGAGGCCTATGTTTACGCCGTGCCTTTTTACTCTCTCACATTTCATTGATTTACTAAATAAATTGTCTACATCCCTATTTTTCTTCAAATTTTCAATTTTCCCGGTGCTTTGATATAATGTCTCATAATAATTATCTGAATAAAGGTAGTACAGTGATTTGTTCAAATTGTTTGAACAAAATTCACAGATGAATACTGATTTATATGTCCAGGTTGAGTACCTGTTATCTGAAATGCTTGGAACCAGAAATGTTTTGGATTTCAGAGGGTGTATGTGTTAAATTTTGGAATTCCTGTACAGTGAGTTCTCCACATTTGCTGTGGTTGGGGTGCAGCACCTCTGTGAAAGTGGAAAAATGCATTTTTTTAAAACCTGAGAGAACACCTCTTTAGGAATCTGTGGGTCTTCTGGTACAACTCTATGGTCAACAGCTGCTGGAGATTTACCATAGAATCCACAAAAGTCAAAGCCACAAGTGTGGAGAGCCGACTGTATTTGCATACACAATGAGATATCTTGGAGATGGGACAGGAGTCCAAACACAAAATTCATTTATATTGCATATACACCTTGTACACATTCCTGAAGGTAATTTTATACAACAAGTTTAATCATTTTGTGCATGAAACAAAGTTTGTATACAATGAACCATAAGAAAGCATAGGTGTCACTATTTCAGTCACCCATGAAGAATGCTTCTCCCCGACCATTTGGGCTGGGGAGGAGATTTTGCTGGCCTCTCATTAGAGACCAGCATGTTAAAGGAAAACAGCATGCTCTGCTGGCTGTTGGGAGAGGAGGGGTCGGGGTTTAGCCTGCTTGAGGCTTCCCTGCCCAAACTCCTCTCACTTGGCTTCAAACGCTGGAGCAGGAAAGAGGCCTCAGATGCCTGTTCCTGCCCAGCGCTCCTTTGGCTGGCCTTGGAGAAGAGGGGCCTGAAAGCCAGCTGGCCTGATTGTGGGAAGCCCTTGGCAGAACAAGAGATCTCTGGAGGCTAAGTTATGGGGCTGGGAAGGGGGCTTGGGTCCTTCTTCACAGCAGCCCTCAGTTGGGCCTCTGGGGGAATAAGAGAATATCCCCTTCAAGTTCTGTGCCTGCTACCTTCCTCCCCCTGTTAATAGTTTCAGTAGCAGCCATTTGGTTTGAGGCTTGGCAGCCATTTTGTATTGCCAGCCATTTTTTATAGCTGCCTTGCAGCCTTGTTGTGGGAAGAAGGCTTGGGGCTCAGTGAGGAGTGTCCTTCCACTGCAGAGGGCCCCAACTTTACATAATAATCCTCAATCAGACCTATTCCACTGATACCTTAAAGGACTCAGATCCTGTCTGATGTTGGGAGCTAAGCAGTGTCTGCCCTGGTTAGTATTTGGGTGGGAGGATGCCAGTGCTGCAGGCTATATTTCAGAGGAAAGAAGTGGCAATGCCACCTCTAAGTCTTATTTTAGGCTAAAAATTTTCATGCTAAGCTGGGTTTGCCCAGATGGCTTTGGGACGGAGGGGAGTGTGCCCATAAACACAAGAGCAGCTGGTGTTTCATTCAGTGCTGGCTGCCTCCCTTGCTGCTGATAAGTGTGGCAGCCATTTTCTATTGGCAGCCATTTTATATAGCTGCATTTGCAGCCTTCTTCTGGGGAGGCCTGTGGCTCAGTGAGGGTGCTATGCATCTCCAGGGGGCCCTAGCTTGGCATAACAATCTCTAATCAGTCATTTGGGAATAAAAGTTTTCATGCTAAGCTGGTGTTTAATTCATTCTATAACAGCATTCAGTGCTGGCTACCCTCCCTTGCTGATTTGGTTGAGGCTCAGTAGCCATTTTGTATTGGCAGCCAATTTATATACAGTGGTACCCCGGGTTACGAATTTAATTCGTTCCGCCGCCGCGTTCGTAACCCGAAAATCTTCGTAAGCTGAAAAAGCCATAGGCGCTAATAGCGAAAGCCGCGATTTCGTGTGAAATAGCGCCGAAAAGCACCAAAAATTTTTTCGTAACCCGAAATAACCTTCGTAACCCGGAACAGTTTTTTTCAATGGATTTTTTTCGTAACCCGGAAATTTCGTAAGGCGGCGCATTCGTATCCCGGGGTACCACTGTAACTGCATTCCCAGACTTGTTTGGGGAGGTCTCTGGCTCAGTTGCGGGTGTCAAACAACTATAGAGGGCCACAGACTGCCATAACAATCTCTAATCAGTCATTTTGGAATAAAAATTTTCATGCTAAGCCAGGTTGGCCTGGACATTTTTTGGGAGGGAGTCTGCCAATAAACGCAAGGGCAGCTGGTGCTTAATTCCCTTTATAACAGCATTCTGTGCTGGCTACCCTCCATTACTGATCAGTGTGGCAGCCATTTTTTATTATTATTATCTTTTCCCCAGCCATTTATTATTGTCACATTGTCAGCCTTGTTGAGAGGATGTCTGTGCTTCTACAAGGGGTGTCATACAATTTCAGGGGACCCCAGTTCCACATGTCAAGCATTAATCAGCCATTTTCAAATTAATTTTTATGCTAAGCTGGGTCCAGTATGGATGATATTTGGAGAGGAGTCCACCGTTAAATACAAGGATGGCTGGTGACACAAACATATACATTCATTAATGTTGGGATGGGTGATATATTATGCAATTCAAATTTGTTCTGTTCAGTATGGCCTTTGTTTTTTGGAGCACATCCTTATAATAGGAACTATCATTTACTCAGTTAAAGTAATTGCTAATAGCTCCAAAGAAAGGAATAGAGGGAGAAGGGCCCTGCCCCCAAAGAAGAGGATAGTGATAAAGATATTCATTGGGATTCAGTGCTATCCAGGTTGCAGGCTTTGGAATTTGAGAGGGTTGAATATGTTCCAAATGCATCTTCTGGGCATATGTCAGCTGTAGTTTGCTCTCATCTTACTCCCCTTGAGCAGTTACAAGCCCAAAATGAGGGTTCTTCGCAGTCAATGTGCAAGAGGCTTCCAGAGGGTCAGCGAACTACAGTGGATGGTAATGTTTCAGACATTTCACCAGGTGAGGAACTTGAGCAACAGTTTCTTTCATCACTGGTCACTTGACCACGGGGTCCAGGTCAGTTGCAGGCTGTATCACAGCCTAACCCCATACCTGGGACTTCCATGGCTACAGGGGTGCCATCTTCCCCTTCTGCTAGGCCTCCACAAGGTGAGTGCTTGTATAGTGGACATCTGGTCCAGAAAACGCCTATTTTGTCTTCCTTTCATGGTTCAGGACCAACAAGCCAGCAACAGAAACTGTTATGCTGGGAGTTTGGCTCACAGGGTGGCTGTAACCGAAAGCCCTGTAGGTTTAAGCATGAATGCTCATTGTGTGGAGGGAATGGATCCTTTAATAACTTCACCCTGATAAGGGGACAAATGGGACATTAGGACCAAGATACGAGAAAACCACCCCTGCTACAAAAGGGACCTAGCTCATTAGATGCTGATACCCTCTCTATCTGGCTGAAACGTTATCCCATCAGACAGGCTGCATTGTTCTTGTTAAAAGGTTTTATTTATGGTTTGAAGATCCCCTTTTTGTGATATTTCGTCCCCCTTTCTGGCTCCTAATTTAAAATTAGTTAGGCAAATGGGAGACCTGGTATATAAATGATAATCAAGGAAGTTTCCGAAGATAGGTTGATTGGACTCTTCCAGGAACCTCCTGTTCCAGACCTGTGGGTCTCTCCATTGGGAAAGTCCCTAAGAAGACACTGGGAAAATTCCAGCTTTGACATCATCTTTCTTTTCCCAAGGGAGACTGTGTTAAGGATGCCATTCCACACCAATTGGCTACTGTTAAATATATCTCTTTGGCACTTCCATGAGGGAAGTCAGCAAATACGGATTGAAAGCAGAGTTGGCAAAATGTGATATTCAGCTTTTCTCCTGTTGCCAGTTCACCCAGGAAATTTGATTGGTTAGGTTTTAGTTTTGGTGGTACATTTTATATGGATCTGACACTTTCTATGGGGTGCTGAATGTCTTGTTTAATTTTTCAAATGTTTAGCACATTTTTGAAATGAGTGTTTAAGACTAAATTGGGCTTAAAAGGGGTTATACATTATTTAGATGATTTCCTGTTCATGGGGGCATCTAGCTCTGGACAGTGTCTCCAATTACTACATTGTTTTGAAACATTAGCTGGAGAGTGGGGGGTTCCTTTCTCACCAAAGTAAGACAGAGGGCCATGCCAATAGCTTACCTTCCTAGGTAAAATTATAGATATGGTTAACCAATGCTGGTAGAGGGTCAACTGCTTTGCTTCCCTTAGAAAGGCAACACTAAGGGAATTTCAAGAGCTCATTGGCCACTTTAATTTCGACTTTAGGGTTGTGGCCCCAGGTAGGGCCTTCTTAAGAAGTCTCTGTGATGCCTTTGGTGGGATTTCACACCCTTACCATAGGACAAGGTTGATGCAAACTATCCACCATTTGATCTATTCTTAGATAAGTTCAGTGCTATAACCATTCGGAGAGAGGTTAAGAAGCTAGAGGCCCAGTTACATATTTTCTGATAATACAGGTTCAATAGGCTTTCTAGTCCACTTTTTGAAAATATGGTATGCCCACAGGTGGCCTGTGCAATAATTAGAATCAGATATTACTTTAGACTTAACATTCTTGCAATTGTTCCCCGTTTTAGTTGTCGTACATTCATGGACAAGCGAGTTGGCCAACTCTGGTGTGACAACATGGTGTTTGTACAAGTAGTGAGTTCACTGACCTCTAGATCACATAAAGTCATGAGATTAAAATGTGCATTCACATTTCATTGCTTGTCACATAACATTCTCTTCGCAGCCTCCCTGGAATTGATAATGAGATTCCTGATTCTATTTCTTGTATTCAGATGGAGCGATTCAGGCAACTAGCTCCAGAGGTGGCAGATTCTCTACACCTGATGCTAACGGACATATGGAATCTTGGCAGGGAAAATTAGTTCTGGCTTTGGGATTGTCATTGACGCCTGCGTCAAAGAAAACCTGTGTTGGGGCGGCCAATGAATTTATGACAGTCCAAAGATGCTCAGGGTTGGCTGACCGATACCCTGTGTCTGTTATACATTTCTTACAGTTTTGTGTGTCCTTACATGATAAAGGATTAACAGTTTTGTCTAGACAGAACAGGCTTTCGGCTATAACCTTTTCGCTACAGCCATGGTACTTCAAGTGATTTTAGGATACATAAGCTACTGGAATGATGGTACAGGGAAGCTATAATAACTAAGGACCCACACAAGCCTCTGTCACCCAATATTTTAAAGGGTCTCGGTGTTATTTGGCCATCTCTATCCACTTCCTCTTTTAAGGCAATGCTTTTCCATGCAGCCGCACTAAATGCCTTTTTTGGCATGCTGAGAATAAGTGAGCTAGTGGTAGCTTCAAGACAAGATTTCTCCAATAAGGAGAAATTTTGTTACAGTGGTACCCCGGGATACGAATTACCCAGCTTACGAATTTTTCGGGATACGAAAAAATCCCATAGGGATTTATTGTTTCGGCTTACGAAGGTTTTTTCGGGTTACGAAAAAACCTCGGCGCTATTTTCAATGGAGCCGCGGCAGAGCCGCGGCTTTTTTTCCATTAGCGCCTATGGCAATTCAGGTTACGAAGGTTTTTCGGGTTACGAAATTAGCCGCGGAACGAATTAATTTCGTAACCCGAGGGAGCACTGTATTTCAAGATGTTACTCTATCCGAGCAGTCTATTTTCCTTTTTATCCATTCCTCCAAATCAAACCAGGCAAAAAATGACAAGGTGCTGCAATTACTATCATTCAGTGATAAATTGCTCTGTCCTGTTAGAGCTTTAGACAAATTCCTACAAGTTAAAGGTCATACCCCTGGCCCTTTGTTATGCTATTTGGATGGGCTACCAATCACCAGGTTCTAGTTTTGTTCATTTCCAGCAAGAATATTAAATTGTTTATGCCTTAACGGAGTTGTATTTGCCACATACTCCTTTTGTATAGGGGCTGCATCTACAGTGGCTGCCTTGGGCGTACATCAACGAGATATGCAGAGGATCGGTCAATGAAATCTCAGGTCTATGGGTCATGTTTGCGACCTCTGACTTATTGATGGTGTTTTTGTATGATCTGTTTCAGATGCAGTACACCCTGTGATGAGACACCATGTGTGGATCTGCGGACACATCATGGTGTTCTGTGTGGTCCGCCAAGCCAGGAGGTGCCATTTTGGAAGCCAGCTGGGGCTATCAGATAAGGCCATTGTTGAATGGAAAGAAAAACGTGTCCTGTGGTGGCACGGGCTACTGTCTTTGGCGAAGGCCAGTTTCTGCTCCCTCTTGTTTTGGAGATACATTTGGGAGGCAATGATTTGGTTTTGTTCAAGGGCAGGGCCCTTGTTTGTCAAGCCATTCATGACATGCGGTGCATTCATGAGAGATGGCATTTTGTTATGCTGTTAGAGTCGGTGATGCTGCCACACCGAGTTTGGGGTGGTGGAGGTGATCCACGCCTTTACAATAGGGCCTGTAAAAGGGCCAACAATAAGATCTGCAAGGCTATGAATGGAGGCCTGGGTTTCTACCTGGTTCACGATGATATCATGTTGCTTAAGCCTGAGCTCTACTGAGTGGATGGCATCCACGTTTTTGAAGTGGGGAACCAGCACTTTCTTCGAGATCTGCAAGCAGGGGTTTTGTCTGTTTGGCCAGCCTTGTGGGGGATAGGGGCTAAGCCGATGCTTGCCCCTTATCTGTGGCATAGGCGGGGGGAGATAGATGTTTTGGTGAACACCTCGGCACCCTCCTAAAGGGTGAAGCTAGGTCTCTGGAAATCACGTTTAAGTCTTGCGAGTAAACGTGAAGGGAAAGAGACTTGCCTTGGGGCTGGCTTGAGATTTAAACCCTCACTTAAGTCTGGCGAGTTAAGTGGGGGAGTCTTGGGTTGGCCTTCCGGATGCCGGCCGGGGAGCAACCCAAAGTATGGATTGCCCTTGGGGCACAGGTGTTTTCGCCCTTTGGAAGCTGGGGAATTGGTCTTGGAGCAGACCATCTGCCAGCTGTTCCTACAAAAGGTTCTCCCCCCTGGTTTTTTGCAGTTCTCGAAGAAATAAGTTTAAATAAGTTGAGTTAAATAAAGTTGCCCATTTTATATCCCAGTTCTCTGTGTCTGGTGTCATTATTAATGAGTTGGTCAGCAAAAGGTTTGGGTTTGGGTTTTTTGTTTGTTTGTTTGTTTGTTTTGGATTTCGGCATTATGGATAACGGAGACTCAAGCTATATATTAGGCCCCGAAACAACTTTAAATCACAAATCTATACCAGATATACGTTTCATGCCTTCAAGGTCATTTATTCCCAAGTGAATGAGAATAGGATGGCAGCCTTGATTTTAGGTAGCAGAAATGCAAAAGAGTTCTGCCTGAAACCCTGGAGAGTTGCTGCCAGTCAGAATGACAGCATTAGTCTCCTGGATTCATTTGGCTGACCGAGAGCAAGGAAGCTTTTCATATCCTTCCACTTTATTTATTTAGACAGGTCTTTGCATCACAGAAGGCCTTTTCACTTTGGAGAGCTAAGGTTTATTGCAGACTATTTGGACACAGGTTAGAGTTCATTTCTCCCATTGTGTTCTATCATGACTCCTAAAATCAGATGAGATTTGATACCTCATTAATTTCTCTGCTACCACAGAAAGTGCACCAAGAGATTATCCAAACATACAGTACAAACAATGAGAGATCAGAAAAGGGCATTCACAGAGATATTGCTATAAGGGACTCCTAAGACCTTCACCCTTAGAGAACAAGGGGACTGTTATTTGAGGAAAGTAGTGCAGTGTTAGTATACATATGTAATGATTTAACTTTTTTAAAAAATATCTTATTTTAGTTATGACTACGGGGATTTGAAGGTATTTAAACAAACTAACTTAATTCTCACTGTCCAGATACAGCACTCCATAAATTTTCACGTTTTCATTTTCAATTGTGTGCTATCCTCCACAACGTGTAACACAGTTTACCAAAACACATAGCAAAATGAACACTTCCATTTAAGATGCACACAAAAAGGTATATTGTGTGAAGAAATGCATATGAAAATAATGCAGATTATCACACTGTCGAATGAATGTGTGCTAAATGGACACATATCAGAAACAGAGTGATCCAACAGAGCGATCCTTCTGTTTTCTCTCTACACACTGTCCTTAGGAAAACTCATCAGCTCTTTTGTTTTTTCCTACCATCTGTATGCCGATGACACCCAGCTGTATCTTTCTGCCCCTGACCTTTCTCCAAGGCTTGAACAGCAAGTTTCGTCTTGCCTTACAGCTGTCTCACAGTGGATGCGTCATCGGCGTTTGAAGCTCAACATGTCCAAGACGGAGCTTCTTGTCTTTCCTCCTAAGCCCAACCTTCAACACTCCTTTTCTGTCTCTGTGGACAACATTTCTATTCAACCAGTCCAGCAAGCCCGCAGTCTTGGCTTTATCTTTGACTCTTCTCTGTTGTGTATCCCTCAGATCCAGGCCACAGCCAAGGCTTGTAGATTCTTTTTGTACAATATTGCCAAAATCTGACCATATCTCTCCGCCTCTACTGCCAAGATCCTGGTCCATGCGATCTAGTGATCTCACGACTTGATTACTGTAATGTCCTCCTGGCTGGGCTTCCTCTTTCTCACCTCCGTCCTTTAATCTCTGTCCAGCATTCAGCTGCACGCATTATCACTTCCACCCACCGCTCTGACCACATCTCTCCTGTGTTGGCATCCCTTCACTGGCTCCCTCTCCCTTTCCGCATTCAGTATAAGCTCCTGCTGTCGACATTCAAAGCCCTCCATGGACTGGCCCCTCCTTACTTATCAGACCTTCTTTCTCCTCACCTTCCCACCAGGGCCCTCCGTTCTGGTAGTCAAGGGTTCCTGTCCCAGCCCAGGATTTCCTCTGCCCCAGCCCGGATTCGCCCCTTTTCACTTGCTGCCCCTCACTCCTGGAACCTTCTTCCTCCACAAGTAAGAGCCATCACTTCTTTAACCAGCTTCAAAACGGAATTGAAAACCATCCTGTTCCTAGAAGCCTTCCCAGGCATTGCATAATTGTCGCTTACCATCTGATGTTCTGTTGTTGACTGTTTATCGATCCATTTCCTGTATTGCTATGTACTGTATATGTATTATCCTACTTGTGAGTATGTATTTTCCCTGGATAATGATTAACCTTCCATTTTGAAGCCAAGCCCTCTCTTCAGTCCATCTGCCTTGGTCCAGGCCTCAGAGGTTGAGAGGAACTGCTGGACCTCTTACCCTTTCCCGTCACCACTCCCTTCTCCTTCTGTGTCATGTCTTTTTAGATTGTAAGCCTGAGGGCAGGGAACCGTCTAACTAAAAAGATTGCATGTACAGTGCTGTGTAAATTTACAGCGCTTCATAAATAAAGGTTAATAATAATAATAATAATAAAGCACACTTAATTATAACATATCTGCTTTAAGAATTTCAGCTGTTCAAAATTGCAGTTTAAATCTTTCCATTTCAGAGATTCATCTATTAATATACAGTAATACATGGGAACATGAGTATACATGTAGGCATATGTACACATAGATATGCACATTTATAAATTAATAGGTTTTGTTGAAGAACTAAAGCAGCAAAGATCTTTCAGAAAACATGAAATATTTGCAGTCAAAACAGTATCAGCATCACAGAGAAATGGGACATCACAAATGATTTGAAACAATTTACTGAATATTTTTATTGAATATTTTTTTTACACTAAAGTCATGTTTCTCATAATTGGTGTTAGGTTTTTAATGACAGAGTAAGATTTCAGGAGGTAGCTAGACTTGGAAAGAGGATTACATTGATTGCGTTCATTACCAAAATTGAATTTCACTGGTTGGAGAACATCCATATTTTGTCATCCTTTAATATCAGTGGAACTGCTTTAAACACTGATGCTTGTACTGGGCCTACTGTATCTGGATACAACCCTAAATTGTGTTATTCTTAATCATGCAATTTTTAAAATCCATCCTTCTCTTGACAGTAGTATTAAATAGCCACATGAGTCATGAGTGAAATATGCTGCCAGATGCATTTTTTAAATTATTACCAAATTAGAGCACCTTGTGGCATTTCTTTTTCTATTTTCCATTGATCAGTCATGTGAATATCTGCAGTAAAATCTTTCAAAATATCTCCAGCTGTGCATGTTCTCCTCCACCCACACTACAGCTGTCTACAGACAGAGCAGAAAGCAAACAGATTTAAATAGTTTTAAAAAATCAATGGTTGTGAAGAAGTCAATACAGATGCCATACCAATATGAGGACTATGTGAAATTCAAAATTTTGAACAAATATCCTTTGCAGATCTTCTGCAAGCTAGACCAAGAGACAGATTAATCTGTTTATTTAGGTTTCATTCTGTTCTCTTCCTCCCTCCAGTTAACAGTTCATTTCACCCAATCTCTACAAAAAATTTGCTTAGAAGGGGGAAAAGATCAATGTGAAAATTGCACAGTTTCATGCACATTTCTCCCATTTCAATTTTTACATTTTGCTTGATATATGTCTTTTTGTGATGGCCAGCATGGCGTCATGGTTTCATTGTTGGACTACAACTCTGGAGGCCAGGGTTCGATTTCTAGCTTGGTCATAAACCCACTAGATGACCTTGGGCAAGTCACATTCTCTTAGCCTCATAGGATGGCAATGGCAAGCCTCCTCTGAAGAAACTTGCCAAGAAATCCTTATGATAGGTTTGCCATAGGGTCATCATAATTCAGAAATGACTTGAAGGCACATAACAACAACAGCAAAAACAACATCTTTTTGCAACTATTTTCCCAAATAAACTGCATTTTTGTATATCATTTTTAGAAATATTCAGTATACCCTAAGATAGACAGACTGAACATGTTTAGATTGGAAATGGGTTCTTCAAAATTCAGAAACTGCAATGTAGATGCACATTTAGGAAAAAATGCTATAATTTAAGTAGAAATAGTACATAACACCATAATGGGGGAGACTCTAACCAAGTGATCTATGTATTTGCTCAATTGGCTGTCTCAGTACTAAATGGATGGGCAACTTCAAAGCTCTTGTTTTTTTTCTAATCATGGCTCTTGATCTTAGAACAAAACATGGACTATACAGGGACAGATGCCTTCAAAGAGGGGACTATCCTCTGACACTCCTTCAAATATAACTGTTCTGTATTGGATGAGCAACCTGTGTTGCTTCATCCCCATTAATGAAAGGAATGTTATATGTTGCCAGACTTCTTGGGTCTTTCCCCATCTTGTGGAAAACATTCTAAGTGCTACTTTGAATTTCATCATTTCTTCTGAAGCCTGGATGGTAATGTGACATTTTCATAGAATCCTAAGCTGACATAAAGCCAGGTATAATTAGCCCTTCACATCTCAGTCAAGGACATGCTAGAGGATCATTTGTCAAAAGAGAAAGAACGCTGAAAGTCAGGCCTTCTTAGCGGTCACATTTTGTGTTTTGGAGACCTATACCTCTAAGTCAAGATATGCTAGGAATTGGTATTAATAAAGAAAGATGGTTAATACATGTTCAGAGGCATCCTTCTATATTATTTATTCATGTAAGCTATGACTAACACTTGGCACTGAAAATATGTTCTGGAACTAACATCTGGCTCAAATGAACAGAGTAATCCTATGCATGGCTAACCAGGAGACTGTTTGTTTACATTACATTAGGATTACTTCCAACTAAGGTAAAAGATAAAGGTAGTTCTTTCACATGAATGTCTAATTGTAAGCAACTGTAGGGGGTGGTGCTCATCTTTGTTTCTATGTCAAAGAGCCAGTGTTGTCTGAGGACACCTCTGGTGGTCATGTGGCCAGCATGACTCCACCGAGCTCTGTTACCTTCCCACTGCATGCTTTTGGATTGCTAGGTTGGCAGAAGCTGGGACTATCGCCCTATCATGCAGCACCCAGGCCTCAAGCTGCCAACCTGCCGATCTTGCAATCAACAGAGTCAGCATCTTAATCACTTGAGCCACTGCATCCCATCACTCCAATTAAATAGCTACAAATTTGTGGTCTATTTGTTAGAATAGGAGACTCAATCTTCTGTATTCCCCAGAGTTACTCTTGGATAATAATCCATGCTATACACACCAAAGGTTTGTTTACACCAGTAGGAAACCCCATGCTCCCCCTGTAGTTACAATACAGTTTCCCAGCAACTCTGATAACACCACACTCACCATGGCAGGATCAGAATAACCCAGAAGAAAAGGGTGGTTCTATTACAATCCCGTGTCCTATACAGTGCAACCTTTCTGGCCACAAGGCCTTGTCCTTGCTGCCAAACTGGATTTTATAGGCAAATGTGGGGTAAAAGGCAATTCCAGGACTTCAGAGAAAAGTTCTACGTTGCTTATGAATCCTGAGGAACATTGTGTGCCCAAGTCACAGCCACTATGGAGTAAGTAAAGGGGTTTCCCTCTGGTGTAGACAAGCCCCTAGCCATTGCTTCAACCTAACATCTTCTCAGCATAGCATAAATATTTGTATGCTGACAATTGACACTATAGCATGATTTTTTCAAATTCATGTTTGCATGGATTACAGTTGAGCCTCATGATCTGAACCCATCAAAACTAGTAGGCATTTTATTTGGCTTTATACACAACAGATAGCAATAGCATTCAGTATAGCTCTTTGACAAATGATAAAAGGCTTAAACATGCCTTTTCTTACCAAGCACAGTGACATCACATAGGTCAGTGTTGTTATTTCCATCAGTGCAAATAGCTGTAAGCTGAGGCCGTAAGCTGTCTCCTCTATGACTGGAACTAAGATTTGAACTGAGAGTTTTCACAACTTGAGCACTATGCTGTATGAGCAGATAGTACTTTGTCTGAAGCAAAAAGCTACTATAATGTTGCTCATTTTTGCCTCCTTTCCTCTGCCTTGATCACTCCCATAGTGAGATGAGAGTTAGGAAGATATTCACAGAAATGCCATACATGGATAAAATGTTCAGTGACCTGCTCTGTTAAGGATAGTGGTGGGTAAGTGAATCTCTCCTCCAGGATAAAACAGGGGCTTGCAACATGAGGTACAGCTTGGCAAAAATGGACCTATATTTCAAAAAAAGGGCACCACAAACACACGCAATAACTTTGCTTTGTGTTCCTCTTTTCTGTCTGTGCCATTCTATCAACAGTCCCTTAACAACCTCTTAACATCACTTTCACATTATGTTACTGGCTCTAAAAAGCTCTGAAGACAACACAGAAGTGGTGTTCTTTTTAAAATCAGACCCAGCCTCCTAGTCATAGAATTATCCACAGGAATTGCATCGCTCTTCTCTGACCTCTTGTTTATTCTTAATCATTTCCATTTCACCGTAGCCTAAAGATACTCCAGGCAGTGCATTTCTAAGAGTTATTGCATTTTGTCGGGTGGCTAGAGTCAGTTTGCCTTTAGAAGTTGGGAGTTAAATCTGCCGACAAGCCCATAATGCATCTTGGGTGCCTAACAATCCTGAAGACATGAGCTGCCTGTCATGTCTCCTTTTCATAATATTCTCTTGCTTTAACATGTTCAAATGCACTCAGATGGAAAGGGCAGAGAAAACCTCTCTCTTCAAAGTGACAAGCTGCTCCTCAGATGCTGAGATATAGAAGGGTCTCTCTGTCATACAGGATTCAGAGAAGGGAACGAATCAGCCCATCAAAGATACCCTCCACAGGCTTTAATCCTATGTCCACTTACCTGAAAGTAAGCTGCATTGAAATCAATGGACTTAGTTGAAAAAATGTATGGGGTTGCACAGATAGTCTCATTCATGACAACATTGCTTTCACTACCCTTCAGTGAATAAAGCTGTGAATGGCTGTTTTCTCATACGTTCACAATGACTTTTACACAGTGATAATGTGGTACATTTCACAATGTGCTGGGTCACCTAAAGGCATCTATTATGTGATTGCAAGGAATCAATATTTACAGATGCATAAACCTTCATGGGAGAAAGAGCTGCACAGTTCATCTGGCATCAAAGGCTGAAAAAGTTTAAGCTACATTTCTGTCTTTTCTTTCAACAGAAAAAAATGGTTCTCCACCAGGAAAGCACTTTGTAAGGCCTTGATAACTTCATCCAGTCTAATAAAACAGCTTTCTGTTAATCTATTAATGAAGGGGCAGAAAGGGAAAGATAAATTAATTTTAAATTAAGTATTTATTAACTAAATTTCTCTTTATGCTTTTCAACTATATGATAATGCTCAAAGTGGCTAACAATAAGTCACAAATGAAATATAATTAAAATTATTTCTATAAAAGTTGATTTGATTAATATATAACAATTAAATAAAAAACAGCATCTGTTATCTATTACATAGAGTGGGCAGCACTCATACAGTAACATTATAAAGACAATTGTCTCTTTACTGAAATGGTTGGTATTTGGAAGTTGGCCATGTCAACTGGGCCTGTTGAAAAAGATGCTTCAACAATGAAAGGTGTGGTTTTAAATTAAATATATATTGATTTTAGAGCAATGGACAATCTAAATAGCAAAATGGTGTCCGTTATAAAAAAATGGAAAATCAAGGTTTGATATTTGAAATTTATACTTTTTGGGAACATTTTCAAACCGTGGATGCTTGAATCCATGTATAAAAAATCCGTGTATAAGAATCATAGAATCATAGAATCATAGAGTTGGAAGAGACCACCAGGGCCATCCAGTCCAACCCTCTACCATGCAGGAAATCCAAATCAAAGCATCCCTGACAGATGGCCATCCAGCCTCTGTTTAAAGACCTCCAAGGAAGGAGACTCTATCACCCTCCGAGGGAGTGCATTCCACTGTCGAACAGCCCTTACTGTCAGGAAGTTCCTCCTAATGTTCAGGTGGAATCTCTTTTCCTGTAGCTTGCATCCATTGTTCCGGGTTCTGTTCTCTGGAGCAGAAGAAAACAAGCTTGTTCCCTCCTCAATATGACATCCCTTCAAATATTTAAATAGCGCTATCATATCACCTCTTAACCTTCTTTTCTCCAGGCTAAACATCCCCAGCTCCCCGAGTCGTTCCTCATAGGGCAAGGTTTCCAGACCTTTCACCATTTTAGTCGCCCTCCTCTGGACACTTTCCAGTTTCTCAATGTCCTTCCTGAATTGTGGCGCCCAGAACTGGACACAATATTCTAGAAGGGCCGACTGTAGTATCGAGAGGGTGGATTCTGTCCCACACCCTCCTGCAGATGTAAAAAAACAGGGGACCTCAGGTTCTGTAGTTCGCAATGGTCATGTGCATGCATGTGCATGCATGGCCATTAGCAGTAATGGGGCATGCCTTCCACAGATTCTTAAATCTGTGGATGGCAAGCCTGTGGTTGGGGCGGGCGGGCTATATAATGCTCCACTTAGTTATTTTTGTCAGACTTTTTTTTGGGGGGGGATCGAATTGAGGCATGTAAATTTAATATGTTTTATTTGTCTGTTTACTTTATGCATTTCTTAGCCACATATCAAAACTGCACTCTTCTCAAGTCAGCTTACAGAATAAAATAATATAATACAATCTTTATAGAAGCAGTTCTAGAAGATCATAATCTAATTTAAAATACATTTGACAGCCGCTTAAAACAAATCAAAGCCAAAACTTAAGCAACAAAAAGGAAAGACAATGAAAAGAATCATAGTTTAAAAGCTTGTTAGAAGCCAAATGAAATAAGTGAACTTTTAAAAGCTATTTAAACACTACATATGGGGCCAGCTGATTTTTTAAAAGGAATCCATAGAGCAGGGCCCACCACTGATAAGGCCCTCTCTTCAATATCCAATGATATTAAAGATTTTAATAGCAAATCAAGAAGTATGACTTGTGGATGTGTTCTTAATATGTTGTTGTTAACTGCCCTCGTGTAATCTTTGAGTCATGGTGGTCATGGGAATGAGACATCTCCAAGTCCCCCTATCTTCAACTGCTCTGTGCAGGTACTGTCGGGTCAATCCCATGACCTCCATGATTGAGCCTAACCATCCATCATATGGCCTTCCCTTCTTTCTGCTGCAGTCCACTTTTCCTAGTATTATTGTCTTTTCCAATGAGTTATGTCTTCTCATGATGTGACCAGCCTCAATTTAATCACTAAGGCATGTTACAGACCTCCCCTTTGGGGCACCCTGTAGGCGTGCCTTTCCTCGGTGTATCGGGCCTCAGCTGCCAGACTGGCAGCCTCCGAAGCCCCGATCCGCCGCTTTCCAGGCCACGGGGAAGCAGGGAGGAGGAGAAAGGGGCCGCTTGGCCCCTTTCTCCCTTGTGTTGCTGGGCGCAGCCATCTGAAGGCTGCACCCAGCGATGCAAACCAGGAAGGAGCTCCGTTTCTGAGCTCCTTCCTGCTCTGCAGAAAGGGCACGTTAAGCGCCGTCGCGCGGAGCGATGGCGTCACATCCGCACTGCCTCATTTGGAGGCGGCGCGTTCGTCACACCATCATGGTGGCGGCTGCGTGGAACGGCTGCCACCATTTTGTGCGCACGGAGTGCGTGCTAGGGTTAGGGGGGTGCGGAAGCACCGCCCCTTCCTAACCCTAGTACACGCTCTGCACGTACTTTCATGGCGGTCTGTAACCCGCCTTTGGCTTCGAATGAGAGTTCAGGCCTGATCTGTGTTTTTTGCCATTTAGCACTCTTCTCCAACTCCACATCTCATATGAGTTTACTTTGTTTCTATCCTCACTGTCCAGCTCTCACATCCATAAATGGTGATGGGGAATATAATACACTTCTAACTTCAGCTTTCAGTTTTATATCTTTGCACTTTAGGATCTTCTTTCATAGCTGCCCTTTCCATTCCTAGTCACCTTCTGATTTCTTGACTGCAGTTTCTATTCTGATCAATGTTTGATCTAAGGTATGGCAAATATTTGATAATTTTGATTTTTTTCATCATCTAGAATGAATTAATGTAGATGTACTGTGATATTTTTTCTCTCTTAATGCTCAACATCAAGTTTACCTTGCATTTTCTTCTAGGAAATGTTGATATAAAATTTGACAGTTATTCCAATAAATGGGCTCAAGTCATTTAAGCCATTAAAAGGTCAAACCCATAATTCTGAACTGAGGATGCACTGGAACAGAACTGGTGCGATATAATGTTCATCTAGCTGCCCAAAGGGTCTCAAGTGTCTATATGTTGCACCATATGAATTTCTGAGTCATCCTCAAAGGCAGACCCACATATTGTGTATGACAATACTCCAGTCTGAATACCACATTGATACATACAATTCAATAAACAATGCCTCTCTAAAAACAGAAGCACAGTTTAGGTCCCTACAGTCTTTTTCCTTTAAGGACAAATATCCTGAATAAACAGTTACGTGATCACTTTCATGTAGTCAGGTTTTTCCTCAGGATTTTTGCTCCAAGACATGCCAAAATTATGATGGTACAATTCTACTGAATGCTCTTTCCCCCTTTTCTAAATATTTTCCAGGATGTATGGACATAAGACAGCTATTCTAACAACTCTACATATAGAATGAATTTGAGACAGACTAGCAATAATGCCCCAATTCAAAATGAGCATCTAAAATCCTGCTCGTTTGGAACTACTACAAAGGGAGCTTAAATGTATACAAATATATGCATATATATAGGGCTTCTTCATATGGGAAGGAAGCCTGACAGGCTATGGTTTCCTCTGCCATAGAGAAGTCTAAACATAAACTACTCTGACATTAATACAGTAGTATGAATCCTACTGTAAGTCCCATCTAGAGTACAGCCACTGAATAAATGGGGTTTGCATGAGTGTTGACTCAACATTCAACAATATCTAGGCTCTGGTGTTATCATGTGAACACAATCATGCAACATGATTCAATTGCACTGGGAATTTGGATTAAGTCCTGTGGTATATAGAAGATTTATTTACATAGGATGTGTTAACATCTTAAGGAGAAACTGTACACAAAATTCCACATAAGATTATTGTTTTACTATCTGCTTTCCCTCTGGTTCTAATTGCACAGCTATACTTTCTACATTTACCATTCTATATTGCTATTTCAGATACAGTGTCGTTTTACATATACAGTTTGCACAAAATTCCACAGCATCCTGTAGTTTGCAATTTTTCAACTACTTATTAACTACCTGGATATAGCTTCTATCTATAAAGTCAATAATGCTGTGTTACTGATAAAGAAATTAGTAGGCTAGTGTTACAGTGTGCACAGCACCTGTTTGACAATAGTTTGGATAGAAGCAATACAGAAGGCTTCCTCTATTTCTTTTGTTTAATTTAATCTTTATTGAAATATTACATTAAAACCAACACATTACAGGACATAACATACATTCCTCTTTTTCAATGTTGCATTAAGAATCCACCCCAGTATAAGCAGAATTTGGCAATCTTGCCAAAAACCATTGCATAGATCAATGCACCTATTGATTATAAATGAATATAGAAAGAGCCACGTAGATTGGGAATCTTTCTATTTCCTGGTGCAATGCCATTTGCAATTTCACCCTCCCTATCCCATGTCTCTGCTCTTCATGTAGCATAACCCACTGGACAGGAGGTAATGATAGATAAGAAACCCAGCTGTGTGCAAGGAGATTGATTACAGTTATAAACTTCTAATGCAGACTAAGAGTAAATAGAAGGTAGCCAGATGGCAACCACAATTTGGAAGTAAGCTAAACCAGCTATTAATTGGCCATGATAAATATATGTATATGCTAGTAAATGAACCATGTATTCTGCAAGGACATACCCACAGTTCCTTGAAGCTGCTCTGGAAACTTTTCGACTAAATAGAGAATTTTTAAATAAATGCACGCACAAGTGAATGCACTTGCATACAATAAATGTAAGCATGTTTCTGGGTGATACTGATTATTTTTCCAAGACTGACTAAAGTGTGTGCAAGATTCTGGGTGGATTCTGGTTATACTGTCACTCTGCTGCAGTGCTGCTCTCTTTTATAGGTTTGATATTATGGACTGATGGTTGTCTTTTCTTAACTCCTCAAAGTAAATATATCCCTTTTCACACTTTTCTGCTAAATGATGCATTAGCTGTTGGCAAGCTCTTTTATTCGCCCTGTGCAGATATCAGGAAAGGAAACAATGTGTCTTTATCTGCTGGAAAACTGGGTTTCAATCAGGTGGGAACAGGTCCTCTTTTGTGTACTAAATTTATCCACTGGGTGGCAGCATAAAGCCAATTCCAAGGCAGCAAACAGATAATAGTGTTATTATCCACACCAGGAGCATCTTGCCTCTATATTAATACTCAGTATTGACTTCTCAGAGTCATTTAAATGTGACATGACACTTCATTTAAATGTTTAATTTAAAGCATTGTATTGAAATTACTCTACTTGAAGCAGTTCTATTGTCTGGGCATAGTGAGTTTGTGAAAACAAGCTCATGTATTTATCTGTTTTTATTAGCTAATCAATGGTGCTAAAACAATAAATAAAGACATAGCTGCAATAAATAATAGGTTTTTGCAGAACCATAGTTAGATTATTTTGCTATTGTGCTAATATCTATATCTATCTCTATCTATCTATCTATCTATCTATCTATCTATCTATCTATCTATCATCTATCTATCTAAGAGTCTGTGTACAGTTCTAAAAATGACATGCTTAAAGCTGCTTTTTATGTGCCATATTATAAAAGACAATAGGCTATTTATATCATTATGGAGGGTATCCAACCTCTGACTTTAGAACTGCCACAGACAATTTATCCAATAAAATGTGAGTGTGTTGGAGGAGAAAAAACATCCTAGTGGAAATATTCTAAAGGTAAAAGGTAAAGGTAGGCCTTTGGGATGAATGTCTTGTCATAACCAACTGTAGAGGGTAGTGGTCATCTCCATTTCTAACCCAAAGAGCCAGAGTTGTCCAAGGACTGCTCTGGTGGTCATGTGGCCAGCATGACTGCACCGAACGCTGTTACCTTCCCACTGAGAAGTGGTACCTATTTATCTACTTGCATTTGCATGCTTTCAAACTGCTAGGTTGGCAGAGGCTGGGACTAGTGATAGGAGCTTACCCCATCATGCAGCACTAGAGCCTTGAACTGCCATTCTTCTGATCTCCCAATCATCAGAATTGACATCTTAACCATTAAGCCACTGCTTACCACTTTTAACCTTCACAAATAACGAGAGACGCTTTGCTTCTTGTTCACATGGTTTTAATTTTAATATATTCTAGAATATATAAATTAATTAGAATAAATTTAATTTAATTTAATTAGAATATATTTAATTAGGATATATTAATTAAAGGAGCAAATTTTTTATGAAGGATTTTACACAATACTAATACTAGATTTCTTTACATAGACTAAGTTCACCTGAAGAATTTCAAGAGAAGTTTGCATAGTCCTCACACTTAATAAAATTACATGTACATGGATTTTAATATTTTCCTTATGGCTTTCGTGGTTATATTTGCTTACCATTCATCAGGGACTTCTTTCTGTTGTATTGAGGCTTGGAAGGAATTCTTAAATGATATACTTTGTCTAAGAAATGTTGGATTCAAATATCCATGCAATCAAATTCCACTGAGTAGGCTCTGAAAACAGGTTATTTCACCCTTCATCCCCCCATTATACAGGGACAAAAAAGATGCCAATGGTCAAATAGTAACCTTTTGGTGCTAATATTTCTGAATTACAAAAGGACTTAGAAAGAGAGCTATACATGGGTTTCTACCTCTTTTAGGCAGTTTACACAGTGAAACATTGGGTAGATTGCAAAATCAGGATAGTCTCACTGAAATTAATAAAACATTGTTTTTTTTTTCTTTCTGGTGGACTTATTTTAAATATGTCTAAATCTGGAATCACCTCAATGACAGTCAGTTTGTTATTGAACACATATATAAAACCATACTTCTCATCCCATATTTATAATTTGCTATATTCAAACATTTCCTTTTTAGCATTAACTAAAACCCTTTGTTGTTGTTGTATGTCTTCAAATCATTTCTGACTTTTGGTGACCCCAAATCTCTATCACGGGGTTTTCTTGGCAAGATTTGTTCAGAGGTGGTTTGCCATGGTTTCCCCCTGAGGCTGAGAGCGTGTCACTTGCCCAAGGGCACCCAGCAGGTTTCATGGCTTAGCTGGGAATTGGACCCAGATCTCCAGAGTTATAATCCAACAATAAAACCACTACACTATTCTGGTGTTCCGTTCTAATGCTGGTTCACAGGTACATGTATTGCAAGTTCACCTTAGGGCCACCATAAATAAGAAATGATTTGAGGGCACACAACAACAAAAATCCCAAAGGGACAGTTTTACTTGCACAAAAAACTTATGAACAAGAAGCAAAGTGTCTCTTGTTATTTGTGAAGGTCTGAAGTGGTAAGCAAATTAACCGGCTCTTTTCTAAATTTAGAACAATCGGCATTAGCTTTACCACTTATTAGAAATAAACTTTCTGTGTGATGTCATGACTTATTATTGAGTATGGTTGGGTTTTTCCTCTTCTTCCTTTTAAAATCAGCATGGTTCTTACATGGCATTTATTTTGATGCTTGCACTGGGGTTCTATTTGGAGAGAAGCAGATCTTAGTAGCTGTGAAAATTTGTCAAAGGGATAATGGGGGAAGTGGAATTTCAGAATATTAAACAATATGTCAAAGATCTGCTCTTTAAAAAGGTCAGGCTTATGCCTTTTTCAGAACTTAACACCCCCCAGCATTCTGGTCTATGAAAAACAGATGATGAAATACTGCCTCTTTTGAATTAAATGGGTAATATGGAAATATAAACTTAAATTCATCAAAACAACTTGTCACATACATTTACATACAAACATACATACATACACTTCACAGATAGATGCAGTGTACTTTTTCACAGTTCTCTGTCATTTCAATTGGATTTGCACAGGCAGACTTCCCAGGAGATTGTGACCTTCTTGAGAAGTGTGCTTTCAAAACTGTATTTTAGATCTGCACCACCTAATCTCCCAGTGGTGATGAGCTGGTAGTAGCACTGTACAAATATATCAGCAAGGAACATTACAAAACCTATCTGCGTGATAGCAAACAAGCATAATCCCCTCCTGGTTTGCCTAACATTGTAGGGTTAGCAGCAAAAGAGATGAGTAAATGACCCATGATCAGATGTTCCTGTGAGAGCAGATTTATACACTCAAACAATCAAAGGATGGCTAGTATTGTCAAGTGAAGAAAATGTATGTAATATACCAGAAAATTGTGTACTGAAATCCCTGCCAGTAATCACACCTAACTGATTCCTTCTGATCCACTGCCACCTGGAAGACCCAAACTTTATTTATGACCAACTCAGAAGTAGTATTTCTTTCTCCTCACAAACTAATAATAATAATAATATGTTTTATTTATAGACCGCTATTCCGCAATGATCATAGCGGTGTACAATAAAAATTGCAATACAAAATTAGCCCCTACCCACCCCCTCACTCCCTCCAGGCTGGACGATGACAGTTGGCCGTGGAGGGAGGGCTCTGTCCCTTCAGGGCTGTCCTGATGATGTTGGACCCGCCCTCTCACTCACTCCAGGCTGGAAACTAGGAAAAGGATTATTTCCTCTTGGAGAAATCTTCAAGATATCTTGGGGGTATGGTTGTGGGGAGGCAAATAGGCTAATGGACAATTGCATTGAAATATTTATTTATTTTACATTTCAACTTTTCCCCCGGACTGGGACCCAAGGTAGTTTATGGCTTGATTAAAAAGAAGCTGCATCTAAATTATTAAATTATAGTATTAAGACACAGATTATCCTGTTAAAATAATGACTAAATTTAAAGCAATTTATAAAACAAATAGGGAAAAAGTACAGCAGTGGTTTCAATGTTGGATTACAACTCTATGAGATCAGGGTTTGAATCACAGCAAAGATCACACACATGGCCAAGGTCACCTAGTGGAAGCCCACTTGAACAGATCATACGCTCCCAGCTTCAGAGGAAACCAATGGTAAACCATGTCTGAACAAATGTTGCCAAGTGACAGAGTCACCTTAGGGTCAGTTGGAAATAAGTTGAAGGTTCACAATGGCAACAACCATGAGTTAAAATGGACCTTCTCTGCAATCAGTTCATTACCAAAATAACTGTTGGAATATTCCACATGCAGAGATGAGACCAGCATAGCCTCCCATGGTTTCTGACATATATCGTGGTGGGAAAGGGGGATACATTTCATTTCTCTCTAGTGCAAATCTATCTACATAGCACCTTCAAAATCAAAGAGTGACCCCAAAAAATTATCACTCAATATTTATGTTTGTCAGAACTTTTCAGTGAATTTCCTTGATCAATGCATGCCCGTCCAGGTATATATATTAGAATAAGGATCCATAAAATGTGTATTTTAGTGAAAGTAACATTAAATGAGAACCAGCATGACATAGTGGTTTGAGTGTTGGTCTACAACTCTGGAGACCAGGGTTCAATTCCTAGCTTGGCCACTGGGTGACCTTGGGCAAGTCACATGCTCTCAGCCTCGGCAATGGCAAACCTCCTCTGAACAAATCCTGACAAGATAACCCCATGATAGGCCTTAGGGTCGCCATAAGTTGGAAACAACTTGAAGCCATGCAATAACAAACAACAGCAATTTAAATGTATATTTTATTTATACCCCACCCACCAGCTAAAAAGTTTCCTGGAGTAGTTTACAAGTTATTATTTTGACACTTCACTGCCTTCAAGCTTACTATCTATAAGCCTGGGGGAAATTTCTAGGAAATAAAATGTGTACAGGGACAAATGCAACAACAACAATAAAATTCATCCTGACTTTTAAAATGTGAAGTGTCATTGAGGCTGGATGGTCATCTGTTGGGGATGCTTTGATTGAGAGTTCCTGCATGGCAGGGGGTTAGACTGGATGGCCCTTGTGGTCTCTTCCAACTCTAAGGTTCTATGATTCTATGATTCTGTCTATGCTGGAAAGGTAAATCCTGGATTGTACCTGGTCCAAAGAAAAGTGTGTGTTCAATTTAAATGAGCTATCCAAAGTGCTGAAACTTTCTTAGGGTTAAACTTCAGCATCTTGGATAGTTCATATAAAGTTCAAAACAAAACGATAAGTGGATTTGTCACCACATTCAGTCACCCACTGAAAACATACTTGTTTTCAACTGCCCCAGGTGGTATCACACAGCAGTGAATTTTCACTGGTATTTCAAAATAAAGACCATTCTGTTGGTCCAAGGGTTGGCCATTATGTTCTATAACTCTGATACTGAATCAATTCCATATTTTTTTTTCCTAGCAGTATTGTAGTTCTTTCCATCTTTCTTCATGTGGATGTTTATAGTTGTGAGTCATAGCTTATAATTAACAGGAACAATACTTTAAAGGAGTTGGGGCAAACTATGAGGCTGACAGATTCTGCAAATTATTTGTTCCAGTTTCTTCACTTTCAAGAAATAAAGGCTGCTGCCACCCTGCAAAAGTAATACAGTTAGACAACACTTTAACTGTCATTGCTCCATCCTATGGAATCCTGGGATTTCTAGTTTGTTGTGCTACCAGAGCTCCTTGACAGGGAAATAATAATAATAATAATACTAATAATAATACTAATAATAGTTTATTTATATCCCGCCCCTTGAGGTCAATCGGGGCGGCTAACAACGATAAAATACAATACATTGTAGATCAAAATTCCCTTCCCCCCTTAAAAATTATTAAATCAATTATAATTAAAACCAACTAATTAAACAACATTAACACATACACATTATTACAAGACAAAAACAAAACAGAACAAAACAAATAAAACAGTAAACTATGGTAGCATTTCCAAGGAGGACCTTGGGGACTATCATAAGAACAGGATTCCTGAGGCCAGGGTTATCTATTCCGGAAAGGCCTGCCGGAAGAGATCCGTCTTGACAGCCTTTTTAAAGCTGTCTAAAGATGTCAATTGACGGATCTCATCTGGCAGGTCGTTCCACAATCTGGGGGCGACAACAGAAAAAGCCCTCTGGGAGGTAGCCAAAAGCCTAGCTCTTTGAGGCTGCAGCAAATTCCTCCCAGAGGACCGGAGTGTGCGGGGAGGATTATATGGGAGGAGGCGGTCCCTGAAATAGTTTGGACCCAAGCTAAATATTGCACAAAACTATAACTCCCAGAATTCCATAGCACTGAGCCATGTCAGTTAAAGCAATATCAAACTGCATTAATTCTAGTGTAGATGCAGCCTTAGTGCTCAATCAAGCTCCCGGAAACCAATTTCTGAAGGCATCACAGCCTTTTTGCACTGCAGTTAACCTGTTCTGTGAAGGGGTAGTGGTGGTATTTTTCTGTAGTGACCATGGGCTCAGAATGGCCCAATAGCAGCCCTCTTCCCAGGATACAATAAAGTTAGCTCAGACATTCAAGGGTTAAGCAATTTCATAACAGATAGGATACTGTTTACAGCAATGAACCAAGCCCAGAGGCAATACACCTATGGTTATAGCATGCTACACAACTAGGAAGACGGTTGAATTCATTTCTTGATAAAGACCACTAGAAACTTCATCTTCACTAATCTGAGAAATGGAATTCTGATCAAGATTTCTGTTAGTATGATTCCATTATTATTATTATTATTATTATTATTATTATTATTATTATTATTATGCTTTATTTATATAGCGCTGTAAATTTACACAGCACTGTACATAAAATCTTTTAATTAGACGGTTCCCTGCCTTCAGGCTTACACTCTAAGAAGACACAACAGGAGAATGGAATGGTGGGGGGGAAGGGGATCAGGTCCAGCATTCTTCTCTCCCTCTGAGGCCTGGACCAAGGCAGATGGACAGATGGAGGGCTCTGTATCTTAAGGATAGGCCTGAAGGCAATGGCCTACCTTTCTTTCCATAGAACTTTTTCTTGTGCTCATAGCTTATAGTCAGTCTTGGAGAAGAGATACAGATAATTTGTGGAAAACAATACTTTTGCCATGCTTTCCTCCCCTATTCTGCCATCCACTACTGACATTTGACTCAAGTAGGACTGATACCAGTATCCTTCTTCTTTGTCCCTCTGACCATAGATCTAGGATTCCATAGTGGGAGAATTATGTAGCCACAGTAGTGTAGTTTTCATAGGAGTAAAAGTATCCTAAACCAATTCCTGTCTTCCTTTTCATGCAATCTCTTGGTCCCAGTGCTCAGGCTCCTGAAAGAAATCGAGTAGTATAACCTTGGGATGTTTCATTTGAAAGCAAGAAAGGCCTGGACAGAGACAAAAATTCATTGCCCTAAGCAAACAGTCTGTTTTTCTTGTCCAGCTGTTCCTGTACTATGATTAGGAACTTCAAAGTCTGTTCCAAGTCCTAGGTTGTGGATCTTCAATTACAGAATTATCCAATGAAAAATGGATGGATGCCAACCTTAAATGGATTATCTAATGTCCCAGTTAACAACAGTTCAATAGACTGTTAATTTATTCTCTTCTCTGGGGATATCACCTCATTAAAGGTAATTCAAAAGCAACTGAAATTAATTTTGTTGAGGGCCAAATTGAAGGATTGAATATATACAATATTTACTTAATTGGCTGTTTTAAGGATGCACTTCTTTAATTAAGGAATCCTAGGGGCTGAATAGACTGCCTCTTTCATCGCCGGATTGGGTCCATGGCAATTGCATGCTGCAGCTCCAATCTGGCCTTTCCCCAATGCTAAAAGAAATGGCAAAATGCTGCTCCTTTTTGCGCTGGGAAAAAGGCGCCTTTGCTGCCACCACAGCATTTTCTGGAGCTCCTTTTGGTGCTGTGTCATCTGGATGCAGCACCAAAGGGGTGCTGTGACACTCCCCACCATGTGGTCGGCATACAGAATTATGGCAGCATTGGGGTATGTGTTGTCCAGATGCCCTTTGCCCTGAGGCTGGCATATAACGTTCTGTACAGCGTCGTACTCACTAGTGTAAACATTTTCAGTATCATCATCTCAAGCAGAATGTGTTTTCAAGTCCTTTCTGAGTTGTGGTATCCCTAAGACAAACCTGTCTTGGAGTTTACTTAGCCAGATTTGTTCAGAGGTGGTTTGCCTTGGCCTTTCTCTGAGGTTGAGAGAATGTGATCTGGCCAGGTCACTCAATGGGTTTCCATGGCCAAGTGGAGATTTGAACCCTGCTATCCAGAGTTGTAGCTTCTCAAACCACTATGCCATAACAATTTTGTAACAAAAAACAAAAAGGTTGGAATTCATTAAATAATTATGTCGTGTATTATGACTGTTAACAGAATGTGGCACGATTAAAATTTTGGGAGTCATTTTACAAAATGCCTCATGATCTCACTTTAATGGCTGAGGTATCTACAAAGCTAGAGGAATGTACACATCCTAATCATTAGAAAAGTAAATATGGGGACTCAGTTTATCAAATCCACAGGGATTAATTCTGTCTCATTATGTCAGTCATTCACTCTCATTTCTATTCTATCCATTAAGGAATAAGGTCTGGGAGCTTCTCTTCACACACTTGAAGCTGCCTGTAATTGGAACAGAAAGAATTTGATGGAAACTAGGAGGGTACTGATGTTTTTACTCCTTCTCTCTCTCCCTTCCCCTCTTCCTCTGTGTTTCATAAAGGCTCTTCCACCATTTTTTAAATGAACTGTATTACTTGCATTTGAAACAACCTTTGTACCTTTAGGAAATGTTTACGAACTCCTGGTATATGTCATATGGTTCTGTACACCATTCATATAAAAGCAGTGTGAATTTTGAAAAGAAGTCAAGGTTCCTATCTTGTGGGGTCCTTTAGCACATTGCCACGTATCTCGATAATCACAGAACAGCCCTCCCCACCAGCTAATTGGTTGTTTGTTAGGGTCTGAGTTATCAAGGGAACTACTTCCACATGGCATGTTTTTGGTCTATATAATTATAGGAGAAATGATGAATTGACAAGTGCCTCCATTCTGACCTACCTCTGTTCTTCTTGTAAGGCTTAGATAGACTACTGATGGACATAAGTTTAGACTAAGTGGATTTCAGGATTAATTTGATAAGCCAATCATTCAGCATATGGATGATTTGCAACTCGACTCCACAGAACATTTTTCATGCCAGAAACACTGCAAAGTCTTTAAACCCTTGCCTCGAGGTCTTCCATTTCAAAGTAAGAGACCACGTTTTTTTTCTCTTGTTATCAGCACTCCTGGAGTATCTCTCATGCCTTCTGCACTGACTTCAGGCATTTACACCAAATATTAAAGTAACCAAGTGTAGTTTATTATATAATTTATGATTTATTACATTTGATTCTGGTAAATGTTTTGCTTTCCTTGACATTTTTTTTACCATTCCTGCTACATCCCATTCAGTAAGGGTGATTTCAGCCTCTGGACAAAGTTTCCTTATCTTTGTTCCCCACATTTACCCCTCTAAACTTTTTCCAGTCAGCCACATGTCGCTAAAAATACCATCCCATGATTGAATAAACATTCACCCTTTCATGTTCAAATCACACTTAGTGATTCTTCTATTTTATGTGTCAGCCATAACTACTGTATATTATTCTATAAACATTCCACAAATTCATATTTGGGTTCCAAGCATGCAAGCTTATTTTTACAAATAAGAAATACTTTAAAAGCATATGTTTCAGGTGACTGCATGATTTGATATGTTTGTCCTATAACTTAGGAAACTTGTCTTAGTTTTCCTTCTCAGCCCTTCTTCACCTCCTGACTAAACAAATTATAATCAAGCATGCTGAGAAGATATGGGATGCTGATCAATTTTGTTATCTTTAATGGCTCTGGATAGAAATTTGACATCCCCCAAAGAGGAAATGCAGATTTGCTTATAATCTGCATTTGTAACTCTATAACTATAGAAGGAAAATAGGTAAAAATTGCTACATTTTAAATAGGAGAGGTTCCCTGACATCAAGGCCTCACCCAGAGTGCAAATGCCTAGCTCTTCTCTCCTAGCTCCAGAGTCTTGAGAGGAATCTCAGAGGTGAGCACTGTCCTGAAAAGACTCTCACCTCCCTTTGGGATCACAGATACTTTGGAGATTTTCCAGTGATTCTACCAAGCCCCATTTTTTTCCACTCGGATTTTTTTGGACTTTGAAGAAATCAGTGGCAGGGAGCCTAGGGAAACACTGGGCTGCCCCAAGTATCCTTTATCACTGAACTCTGGAGATTATCAGACACCAAATCCCTGCCAGGATAAAGGCAGGTTGTAACCATCACTGATGGATCTTATCACACTGCCCTGTACCTGGGCAGTAGACAGCCCATGTCCAGTGCAGGCTTCTCTGGCAGCTTTTCAAAAGCTGTGGGAGAAATCTCGATTTGATACAGGCTGGCTACTGCCTGGGCATGGGGCAGTGCGATAAGATCCATCAGTGACAGTTACAACCCACCTATATCCTGCCAGAGATTTGGTGTGCGATAATGTCCTCTGAGTCCCAGATGATGAAACTGCTGCTTTTCCTATCTTGTTAACATATCCAGGTTTGTTACCAGATTCCCCATATTACCTTCAATGTTAGAAGCCACACTACAGTTTCATTTTTTTCATTATTAGTTTTGTTTGTTTGTTTGTTGTTGTTGTTGTTGTTTGGTCTTCGGTCCACGAGTAAGGTCCACACTATTAGCAAAAAGCCAGGTACAAATGTCTTTAGTTTTAATAATAATAATAATAATAATAATAATAATAATAATAATAATATTTATTTGTATACCGCCCTCTGGCAAACCAATCTGGGCGGTTAACAACAGTAAAATATAAAATATGACAATTAAAAACACTTTATCCCTCCCCCCCTTAAGACAGTATTAAACAGTATAACATATTAAAAACACAATATCAAGCATAAAAACAGCAGTTAAAACTAAAAACCCTGATATCCCTCTGTTGATCCTCAACCATCACTAAGATGGGGCCACGGGAGGAATGAGGGAATCAGGGAACCTGGGCCGCGATGGTTAATCTGGAAAGGCCTGCTGGAAGAGATCCGTCTTGACCGCTTTTTAAAAGCTATCTAATGATGTTTTCTGACGGATCTCATCCGGCAGGTCGTTCCAGAGTTTGGGGGCGACAGCAGAGAATGCCCTCTGGGAGGTCGCCGCAAGCCTAGATTTTAGAGGCTGTAGTAAGTTTCTCCCAGAGGACTGGAGAGCGCAAGGAGGATTGTACGGGAGGAGGCGGTCCCTAAGATAGGTGATAACCAACACCTTGTACTGGGCCCGGAAGCTGATAGGCAGCCAGTGGAGGGACCTCAAAACCGGAGTAATGTGGACCCCCCTAGATGTTCCTGAGACAAGCCTGGCTGCCATATTTTGAACCAGCTGTAATTTCCGAGTCAAGCACAGGGGTAGCTCCATGTAGAGTGCATTACAGAAGTCAAGGCATGAGGTTACCAGCGCGTGCACAACCGTCTCGAGATCCCTTACTTCCAGAAAAGGGCGCAGCTGGCGTATCAGCCGAAGCTGATAACAGGCACTCCTGACCGTCGCAGTTACCTGATTTGTCATCAGGAGCGACGAGTCAAGGAGCACCCCCAGACTGCGAACACAGTAGCTGGAGGAGAGTGTGACCCCATCCAGGACTGGAGGTTGCAACCCAATTCTTGGTTTCGGGGCCGCTACCATGAGCACCTCCCTCTTGTCTGGATTCAGTTTCAATCTGTTTTTCCTCATCCAGCCCATTACCGCCTGAAGACATTCATTGAGAGAAGAGATGCCATCGGAATTCGAGGCCGACGAACGAGATACGGAGAAATAGATTTGGGTGTCATCAGCGTACTGATAACACCCAGCACCATGACTCTGTATTATCTTACCCAGCGGCTTCGTATAGATGTTAAATAACATCGGGGACAAAATAGCCCCCTGAGGAACCCCACAAGTGAGGTACCTCTTACTGGAGCTACAGTCCCCGGGTAGCACCCTCTGAGACCTGCCCGAGAGGTTTTTAGCTCTGATTAAGTACTAGATTCCTTTCTCTTTTGTTTGTTTCATTTCTTCTTGTTCTCATTCTCTTCTCTCACCCATGGTTAAACAACCCCTACTTAAACATGGTTTTCTCTTCTGCCCCTCTCTAGCTTCATTTGCAATATAGAAATAATGCAGTTTGACAATACTTTAACTGCCATGGCTCAATGCTATGAAATTATGGAAATTTTAGTATGCTGTGGCACCAGGATATTCTGACAGAGAATGCTAAATGCCTAACCTAACTACGATTCCCAGAATTCAACAGCATTGAGCCATGGAAGTTAAAGTGGTGTCAAACTGTATTATTTCTAATGTGAAGTCGAAGGCTTTCATGGTCAGCATCCATAGTTTTTGTGGGCTTTTCAGGCTATGTGGCCATGTTCTAGAAGAGTTTATTCCTGGCGTTTCACCAGTATCTGTGTGTGGCAACTTCATTATTTCTGTATTATTTCTGCAGTATGGCTGCAACATCCATACTCTTTCTCTTTCTCTGCCCGACACTTCCTTCCTGTTAAATTAATCTTCTGTCTCATCCTTCTGATGTTTGTCTTTTTTCCCATTCCAAATCTTCCTTCAGCTCCTGAGTAAACATCTTCTTCCCCTCATTTTCTTTCTCCTTCTCTCCTCTCCTGAGCATACAATTCCTGGCTAAAAGTCTTCCCCCTTCCTTCTCTTTCTCTGTATATTAAAACTGTAAATCTCATTAAACTCAATAGGGCTTGCATTTGAGAAATTCTAGCTGAGTAGATAGAATTAATTTGTGTGTCGCTATTGTTCTTCATGTCTACCATATCTATCTCCCAAATGTTTGGTGATTACTCATGTTATGAGGAGACCCACACCCAGATCTCCCTCAGACTTGAGTCTCTCCACTAACCTAAGTGTTTCTGCTATTAGATATTTTTACTATCAATTGGTTTTTAATATTCTTGGTAGTGTGTATGATGTTATCTATAAAAGCACTTCAGGTCACTTTTTGTTGCATACAAAGAAAAGAACCTTATTGACATTTAAAGCTTATTACTCTATCTTTCTTAGAGGATGTTACTCAAGATTGTATTACAGTATATGAATTACTTCAGTAGTTACACATTTTTATTACTTTATATCACTTGACTCTATGTACATTTCTTTCCTGTCTTGGTTCACACAGAACCTATATCCAGCTTCTTTAGCTTATCACTCTTCAGATCATTTGTTACACCAATAGTAACTATAGCTTAGCCTCCTCAGCTCCCTTTTTATTCATCCGCTCCACAGGCAGCTTCTAAAATTTTCCACAGCCTTCCCGGCTGTAAATGCCACAGGATACTAACACACACTTTAGTGCTGGACTTCTCCTGTCTGTAGTAAAGTTCTTCTTCTGGTCTGGGAGTCTAATTCCCAGCCAAAATGAACCCCTAAAACCTAACTACTCCATCTGGCAGTTTTAAAACAACCTCTTGCCTTGGCAGGTACTGATACACTCCGCCTTATATCACTGGCAGCTACTTCTTTAATACTTGCTCCTGAGAGCAGCCCCTACCTTTTCTAGCCTTTCCAGACATTAACTGTTGATCTGTTATTGTTAACTGCCTTCAGGTCGATCTCGACTCATGACAACCCTATGGATGAGACATCTCCAAGACCCTCTGTCCTCCACTGCTCTGCTTATTTCCTGCAACTCCATACTCATGACCTCCTTAATAGAGCCCATCCATCTAGCATGTGGCCTTCCTCTCTTCCTACTTCCCTCCACATTTCCCAGCATTATTGTCTTTTCCAATGAGTCCTTCCTTCTCATGATGTATCTCAAGTACGACAACCTCAGTTTGGTCATTTTGGCTTCCAGGGAGGTTTCCAGCTTGATCTGCTCTAGGAACCATTTGTTTGTCCTTTTGGCTGTCCAAAATTCAATGGATCTACCTTGGTTAGGGCTACCAAAAGACTCAGGATTCTGTATAACTACACATAAAAAGCCTATAGTTCTGCTTATATATAACATCACACAAACCATGGATGTGTCAGACTGTTTAAAGAAAACTGAAGACTGTTAAGTTGAGAATTTCTTGGAACTGGCTGCTTAGAAAAAGTGAAAGCCACAAAAATGGTGAGCACCTTGTAGCAATATCCTTAAGACACACTCTGCTTTTAAATACTGGTTTTGAACATGCATTAGCACATGCAAAAGAAAGCATGCGGTGATATTTGCCAAAAAGCAACATTCTCATGGGAGCACTTACAGGAACTGTATCAGTTCTGAATCTTTTTCAAATAAAATTTAATGGGAACTCTTAAATTTCTGCAGCCTCCTGCTGTGACTCTGTATAGTCCTGCATTATACACCTGCAAATAACATACTGCATTCTGCTTTAAGATGTACAAAGATCTAAGCTTTTTCAACATGAGGCTGAATTGCTATTTTGAAATCCAAACCATTGATATGCCTCTCTGTAGCAAGTCAACTGTGTATTACTTTACCCTCTGCTTCCCTGGCTATTGATTTCGATATGAAACATTCAGCATCCTGCTTTATAATCTTTTTTCACACCACTTGCCACTTTTCTTGAGTAGTGTTCCATCTGCAGATCAATGAGGGGTACCCTTCAGATTTTGGAAGGCAATGAAGCAAAAACTTTGTATGGTTAATATTCTTAACTAGAGATTTTTTTAAAAAAAAAACCCACAAAATCATTAATTTTTAAAAAGCTTTTTAGTTGCTACAGCAATGTTATTAATACAAGTTTCATAGACTATACAGGGTTGTAAATCTTGACTGGTGATGAGATTGGTAATGTCAGACGTTATCAAAAACAGGAACTTTTTTCTGTCTGGTTATTTTTTAGTTGTGTTACTAATTGCCTGGTGTGGTTTTTGTTACAGTTGGAGGATATATGCATAGCATTAGCTTTGCACATGCACAAAAAGTATGTGCATTTGCCTTCTAGCTGTATAAATGTCATCATAGTCACTGATAACTCTTAAGATAAATTTACTATAAATATAGCCATAATATTACTCATACATAATATCATGTGTGCAAATACGTCATTACTCTTACTACCAAATATCCTGAAGACATGTCTTGAATTCTTTATATAGACTTGGCTTTTCACATAAAACATCACATGATGATTAAGCAGTGTGCTGTTTCCTTCCACATATTTTGAAGCAAACATTACGAATAACTTTCTTAACAACTGGAAAGCTCCATCTGGTGGATCTCAGAGACCACAGCAAATGTACAATCAATCCATGTGACAATCCAATCTCAAAAATCACATATTATTCCAACACAATTCCAACTGAGTTTACTTTTAAAAAAAAAAAAAATCTCATGGACATTTTGTATTCTAGTCAGAACAGTATTAGTTTTTATATCTACCACAGACATAACAATACACTGACTACACAACCAACTGAATATAGTCAATCACTTTGCTTAATTACTGTAAGGCTTTAGCAAGCTAGAAGAGTATAGTTGGTGCCTACAAAACTAATTTTAGGCTGTATACAATCAATCAGTGCAGTACACAATTGTGGCATCAAAATCACGCTTCCATACTGACTCTGGTTACTTAGACATTCTTTTAATCTACAAATACTGGGGCATAGTTTTAGAAGTATGAGAAACAATGAGAGACACGAGAAGTGAACCATATTTGTGTAGTGTAGACAATTGAAACTAGGGGCAATTGAAACTAAATTCTTACAAGTTAGTGGTTGTTCTTGGGCTAACCATCTGCCTTCAGCTTAATCTAATGAAAAGATGTGATGTGAAAATGGTGGGGTAAGAACAATGTCCATCACCATGAATTCCTTGAAAGAAAAACAAGCTATAAATAAATACATATGTTGAGGTCTGAAGAGGGAATTAGCCGATACAGTCTAGATTCAACTTTCTTTGTCATTTGTAGTAGGTCTTTTGATTTGCTGAACAACAAGACACATAATTTTTGTATTCAATTATGATTTAATTGATTATATATGATAATTTCACATTATCTATTTATTAGCAGTTTTTAGCCAGAACTCTCTTCAGTTTTGTTACAAATGGCACAAATACTACAAATTTTAGAGTATTAGTCTTTTCTATATTTCTTGTTAACCCATGCTGAATATGTCCAGTTCAGTTCATCTTTATTATGGTCATAGACCAGCACAATGCTGAATATGTATCCTGTCCTTCACATTTTAGAAATCTGGGTGCAATCTTGAGGGAGGACAGGTAGTACAACAGCTATTTAAAATTTCTTTGGGCTCCTGGCCACTTTCTTTATCCAACATGTCCTTCAGTATGAGGAAGTTTGGAAAACTGTATAAAGAGCTGCACCAGGTTTTGCACAATTCCCTCTCCTTTTCAATCATAATTTGCCTTTCTCGTCTTGTATATAGGCACTGGAAGTGCATTCCTTCCTGATGCTCCAATCTGGCATGGACAGTCCTCTGTTACCCCACTTTATCAGCTGTTCCCAAAATGTTCCAGTTTCTCTTGCCTCTTCCAACTTTTCCCTCTTTGTGTTCATCTTACTTCAGTTGCTGCAAACTGAGTTCAAAGTGCAAAAGTGATTTGCACTTCATTAGTTCAGCAGAGGGAAAAGGAGAATAGGGGACAGACTCTCACCATTCTCTGAAGACTCAGGAAAAACCCAGCCTCTCATGAGTTGTATGTTCTCTCTCAATAACTTTTGCCATTCTATAATAAAACAACGATTAGGCATGAGGAAAAAAGTTGAATATGTGAATGATGTAATGATGAATGTGGATGCAATGTTGTTTCAAAAAAATTATGTTAAGGTTTGGAATAGCATTGAGAAAGATCTGCTTGGATGGGTGAGACTGAACCTGTTGTTGACAGGGAGAATTTTTGGGATGAAAATGAAGGTTGAGTTTAGAGGCTTATATCTTGGACATTGTCTGTTTTAGTAATTGACCCCCATTTAAGAACTTAATCCCACTTAATCCCATTTAAGAAATGGTAAGGGGAAACTCCCAGTTTTGCAAGGTATGTGAAAAAGCCAGGAGTAAATTAAAGACTAAGGTGGGTTACAGACCGCTGAAAAGTGGCGCTCTGCCACCGCCACTGGTTGCTGCGTCCGGGAACCGCAGCAGCCAAACCGTGTGGTTCCCAGACGCAGGGAAGAAGTGCCAAAATGGCACTTCTTCTTCCGCCCCGGATGGGACGTCACGAGGCGCTACTCGTGCACTCGCAGCATCACATCCGGGGCGCGACGTATGGACACTATGTATCTGATACATCAAAATGGCGGACCAACCCCTAGCACGTTTGTAATGGGCCTAAGTGTTAAAATGGTTAAGACTTCTGGCTATAACTCTGATGGATAAATGGGAAATATGTGTTTAAAGAGAAAGAGATTTGGATTATGTTACAATTCTAAAGTGAATACTCATAAACGTGATTTTTAAAAAAAACCATGCATAGTTACTATAGAGTGCCCTGACTATAACATATTGATGGACTGATAGAAATGCAGTGGGCCCTTGGTATCCATTGGGCTTTAGTTCCAGGACCTCCTGTGGATACGAAAATTAGTGGCTGTCCAAGTCCTATCAATGCAATAAATGACATAGCAAAATGGTGTCCCTATATAAAATGACAAACTCAGGTTTTGCTTTTGGGTTTTATATATAGCTATATATTTGTGAGTATATTAATTATATATTAATATAACTTAATATTTCCAAGATGCGAATCCATGGATACAGTGGGCCAACTGTAGGGGTTAAAGGGATTCAGATTTAGATTATGTTGCAACAAAATAATCTATTGCTGTCAAAGAATACTTTAGAATGTTAAAGAAACAATATATGTTTGTAGGAAATGTGTATAGAAAATTGTTATTGTATGGGGTAGATATAGTGATTTAAATACCTAGACTGTTTTACTGGAAAGAGCTGTGGAAGATTTCTGCAGGAATTTACATGGTTCATAAATATAACAGATGGACATAATGTTTGATGATGATGATGATGATGATGATGATGATGATGATGATGATGATGAACCTTTATTTATAAAGCGCTGTAAATTTACACAGTGCTGTACATACAATCTTTTTAATTGGACGGTTCCCTGCCCTCATATTAAGGTTGTTACAAAGGTGAGTTTTTAAAGATCTGAAACTTCTTATTGTTTGCAAAAAAAAAGAAGAAAATAAATTGGGGATTTGTGGTTCTGATGATTAATGAGAATAGTTTATTGGAAAAAGCGATTTGTTACATTTGCAGATAGAGAAGCTATAAATAATTGTATGCATTGTAACCATTATAATCATTAGGAAGATTGGAAGTCATTTCTTTTATTTGCTTTCCTGACTGTTCACTTTTACTTTTTATTTCTGTTTCATATTTCTTTACAATTTCTGTAAATTTTGAGTTTTTAAAATTAATAATCTTTCTCTCCATATATATATATATATATATGGAGAGAAAGAGAGAGAGAGAGAGAGAGAGAGAGAGAGAGAGAGAGAGAATTATAACACTATGTTATGATTGCATCCTATGAAATCATGGGGTTTGCAGTTGGATGATCTATTTCTCCCTAAATGGTAAATTCCAGGATTCCATTGGATGGAACTATGAGAATTACACTAAAATCATAGTGCTGCAATTCTGAGAGAGCATGATAGAGTAGTATGTAGTATTCATTTTACACACACAAACACCTTTGCCATTTAGCTGGAAAACATGGACAAACTCAGCCTAGAGAGTGGGCTTGAGGGTACACAGAAGTCAGTCTAGTGTGGCTATATCTGTCCCAATTCAGCAAACATATATCCAGGCTGGCTGGGAGAAAACAATTAACTGATGATATTGGCAAGGGTGGTAAATCACCAACACCCAAAAAGGCATGCCTGCCTGTGGGAGTCCATCCAGAGAAAGGGGTTTGTCAAGCAGTCAAGTTCAGGGAAACCAACAAGCAGTGTGGTCAACATAGCCCAAGAGTCTAAGAAGCCAAGAAGTCAAAGGCCCAAATTGCAGGAGTCTGGAGACAGGAATCCTGGTCAGAAAGAAGATGAGTTGCTTCCAGCACCAGCCCTAGGCAGATGGTCTTAAATGATCTGTCACCAACTAGTCTCTATTGTTGATTGGCAAGCAGCCTGACTGAGCTTCTTGGTCTGCTCTTCACTCTATGTGCCATATTCTCAGACTTGGGGGCTGTGCTGCCTCCTCATCTGTGCTCCATCAGCTGCAGGTGAGTCTTGACTTTGTACTATCTGAGGTTGCTCTTCAACAGAAAGAACTGCATGAGCTGCTTTTCACCTGGAGAACCTGCCCAAGTCGCCTCTTCAGCCTTCTCTTTGGACTCCTCCTTTAGGCCCAGATCATGGCCCATGACAATATCTGGAGTAAAGACTTCCACTATGTGATTCACATGAAACTACAGTGCGCCCGCGCCATACGCGGGCGTGCCATACGCGGCCTTGAGCATACGCGCTCAAGCCGCAGGGCGCACACGGGGCGGAAGGGGTGGCGCGTCCCATTCAATTGAATGGGCACGTGCGCCCATTGCGCCCCGCACGCGCGCGCACTGCTGCGCACAAGCCCCATTGTTTCCAATGGGGCTCGAGCATAGGCGGAATTCGCCTTACGCGGAGGGATCCAGAACGGATCCCCCGCGTAAGCCAAGGACAGACTGTATTTAGTGTGTTTGGAATGACATACTATCAGTACGTTGATGACACCCATTTACCCTTACTCCATATCATCAGATTTGAATAAGACTGTGAAGATGCTGAATTATTGCTTGGCTATCAAGTGAGACTTTGAAACCAAGAGTTTGGATGTGGTTATGGGCTTGTTAAAGAACAGTAATCTAAGGCAAAATTCTGATAAAAATGTAGGATGCTGCATATATAGTTTTTGGATCCAGAGAATTAGTTTTCAGTCTGTTGATGGATTAACACTATTCTTGAAAGAACATGTGGACATTCTGGAGGTTCTTATAGATCTAGCAATATTATCAAAAGCCCAAGTCCCTCAGTGATATGAAGTATGTTTAATCAATTTTAGTTTGTTGGTCAGGTGTAGCCATTTCTGCAGAGAGATCTGTTGGTTACTGTAATGTTTTATAAATGGGGATGCCATTGAAGACAACTCAAGAACTTCAACTGATGTAGAATATTGTTGCAATATGGGCAGTTTATGCATCCCATTGTAAAAGAACTCCAGGGGGGTATAAGCGCTTTCCAATCCATTTTTGCTCCACTATGTGAAGCGAATCCAAAAGGTCCCTCATTCTCACAATGAAAAGGTACCTTTTGTGGAATTGCTTTTGTTTACCATGCTTGCCATCCCCATGGAGCCGGGGAAGGTAGAGCAGCCCTTCAGCCGGTCGGCCACTGCCCCCACCCCGGACCCTTTACCTCCAGCAACCACAGCCCTGCGAGCCACTGAGGAAGAGGAGCAGGTACTGGCAGGGCTTGGCAGGTGGGATGGCAGGGCCGGGGCTCCTCCTGAGACCCCTGCCGGGCACCGTGGGGCAGGGAGGAAGGCCCCTGAGGAAGTCCTCTCTCTGTGTCTTTCCCCCTCCTGGGGCCCTCGCCAGCCAGACCCCCTTCGGTTCTCTCTCTGAATCAGAGGAGGAGGGGGGGAGTGAAGAGGCTGGGGAAGAGAGCAAGGCAAGGCCAGGGAATGGAGTAAAGAAGAGGAGTAGGAGGACGGAGACAAGGTCAGGGGACCCAGGAGGAGGAGGAAATGGATGGAAGACACATTTAAAAAAACTTTATCGCTAAAACGATATATTACTAAAGCAACTTTTGGAAAAGCAAGTAGTTGCTTTACCAATCTAATGATTTTGCAATAAAGCTTATTTAAAAAAAAAAACCTCAAAAAGGCAGTACTGGGATGTCTCTGGGGAGGGATGGTAAACCCCCCTCTGCCATTTGTTCCTCCCCTCAGAAAGAATCAATTCTGATCTGGCATTCCCACTTATTGGACACGTGTCAGAATAGATTTTTCTGAAAAGAACCGCCAAAAAACCACTATCAGGATAACCCAGTTTTTTACGTTTGCACCTCTTTGTTCCAACTGGAATTGAACCAATGAGGATCGGAAGCGGTTTCAAATGGGAATGAGGGTCATATACCAAACATCACGATTCGGTGCAAATTGTAGTGGAATGACCCACAAAAGTTACTTCCAAGCCAAATTCATAACACTAGTTCTAGCCTTTTTAAAAAGCATTAAATGGTTTCGGACCCAAAAACATAAAGGAGCACCTCTTCCCATATGAAAAGTGAGAGTTCTTTAAGATCTGCTGAGGCCCTGTTCCTGTTGCTGACTTGATCAGAGGTACAGTATACTATTTTACCATTGAAAGAGAAGTGCTATCAGCGATTGCCCCAATTCCTGATGCCCATGTTGCCTGTGTTTTTTCTGTGTGAATGCCAAATATGATTTTTATTTAAATTGGTATTTTAAGGAATACCTTGCTGTTGTTCTTGCAATTTAATTTTTTTAATTTTAATCAGTGAGACTTGTATTCTTCCCTGGAATTCTACATAGGATGATGGGCAATATATTGATTTTAATAAACTAACCAAATAATACTAATTAATAGTATCAGGCAACTTTCTTTCCAACACTGAGGGACTGTAATCTCTGCAGGTTTAGTTATGTAGGATTGATGGGTTTAGATATTGTTTTCAAGCCATGGATAGTTTAATCCATAGATGCAGAATCTGTGGATACATAGGGCCAACTGAGCAGTTTTTGTTTCTCACACAAAGAATACCAGCTGAAATTCCCTCTTCTACACAGTCTGTAAAGATATAGGAGCCTTGTTCCTCATTTCACTTGGCAACCCTAAAGCATGCTTAGAGATGTGTTTGTTGTGACCCAGAAGCCTTCTAAGGAAATGAACTGAATGGAGGCTGAGGAGGTTGTTGTCATTGTTCTGGGCCTTGAAAATGTTTTCAAATGCAGAAGGTTAAAAAGACAACACCAGAGAGATAGCAACACTAATAGCAGCTGGGCCTTCAAGGACCAAGGGCTGTAACATTTCCCCAGGAACCTGACAGTGATCGATGTTTCTGGGTTTGTGGATTTCTTAACTTTTGACAGAGTATCTTGAATTATTCTTACTAGCCACTCCCTTATCTGTGCTGGACCCTGCTGAGGCTCACATTTGGACCTTGGACTATTTAGGCCACACATCTATTTCCACCAACACTTTGTATATGACCTAGAACTGACTTGGTTTCTTCACTGTCTGTGCATGTGAGCTGTAGGTGAACTGACCTGGGTGCTTGCCTTTGTGAGGGTTAGCAGGGTTATAAAAAGTAATTAATAACAAGAAGCTAAAATAAAATGGTTCACCTGGAAGAAAGAAAGTATTATTAAGGAGTAGCTTCAGTAGTACTTATCTTGGGAAACAGAAACAGAGGGAATCATATTTCATGAACTTGCTATCAGAAAGTCTGTTGTTACACTCTACATTTTCTTCCAATACAGCTGCATTTAAGATGTGCAGGGGTTTTTTTGTTTTTGAAAAAAGTAAAAATAAAAATCTGTAACCATAAAGTGGTTAAGGTGAAGGGGCAGCATCCTGCTTACCCCAAGAAGCTGGTATTTACTTGAGGAAACAATCTGTCAGTACGTATCTCATTGTACATGCCAGCTTCAGTAGACTAAAGGTCAGTATTTAGTCTGCAGCAATTATCCTCATATCATTATAGAATATAATCACACATAATTATTCCTGGCATCTGAAGTGCTGCAGAGGTCATGCAGCAATTAGTTGGACTCCACTAAGCGTGGTTGAGAAAGTAGCCATAACTCAGGAGGAAGCAGAAGATTTTGCAAAAAGGAAAAGAAAAAAAGGGGAGGATACCAAAAGAAAAGAATAAAATAAAACAAAGGTGGTGAACAATAATAGGAATGGAGATTGAATAGTCAGCACAGCAAGGGAGGATGAGAGAATCAGTGGTAAGAAGCCATTTAATCAAGCCATCCCCATAGGCTTCTGCAATTTACAGCTGCTTTCTCACAGCTGCCCATTTGCTCCTCTACAGCCCAGAATGGGCTGTGGAACAGAGTGCCATGACAAATTTTGTCACCTGCCTTCGTTCCTCCTTAACAGATACAGGCACTTAACTGTGTTCCAACAACTGTGATAATACTAAATCCATCCCTTAAGTATCAGACATTGAGCACACTTCATACATTTTCTATTTACACCTGCAGTAGGCCTCTTCCTTCTAAAAGATACATTTTCACTGGGAAAAAAGGCACACCCAATTATTTTTGGACAAAAACAAGTAACCACCATCTACCCATATCCATATATATATTTTTTAACCTGGTGATATCAGAGGCATGTCTGACCTTGGAGTCTCATGTTTACAGATCATACTGCAATGCGAGGAAGGGGCTTTGTAATTTCCTTAAGTATGCCTTTGAGGCTCTTTGCCTTAAGGCAACATTTTGTGTCTGGTACTCAATTTGCTGCTGTCTGCTCTTCTACATCTGCATCTCTGGAAATGTATGTGCATAAGGTTCAAGAAACTATAATTATTTTATGACCACTCTTTATTACAAATACTGGTTACACCTAAAAGGCATATTGAATTTAAGGACACATACATGGCTTAGGTTAAAAAAGGAGGGGATACATTTGCTATACTCTTAATTTACTCCTACTCAAGTAGATGCATGCTGTTTAAAGATGTGTATTAGGTTATGCTGGTGGACAACCATGCCTTTCCAGTATGGGTCCTCAATAAAAGCTGACTTATAATTTGTAGAAATGTACAGATACTACCGTATATTCCGGCGTACAAGACTGCTTTCTGACCCTCTAAAACGGGGTCAAAAGTTGGGGGGGGCGCCTTGTACGCTGGTAAGAGCACTTAACTGGTTGTCCTGCCAGCTTCCAAAGGTGCCTCCCTGGCTGCCGGCTTCCAAAGCCCTCCAGAGCCCTTTGGAAGCCGGCGTTTGTGGACATCAGGCCCCCTAAACTTGGCCTATAGTAGGCCAGGGCACTGCCTGCATGCAAGGCAGGCTTTGCAGGCCTCAGCAAAGGCCTGGGGTAAATAAAAATAAAAATAAAAAATGAGAGAGAGGGGGGGGAACAGAGAGAGAGGGAGAGAGAGAAAGGGAGATAGAGAGAGGGAGAGAGAGATGGAGAGAGAGAGGGAGAGAGAGAAATAGATAGATAGATAGATAGATAGATAGATAGATAGATAGATAGAGAGAGAGAGGGAGAGAGAGAGAGAGAGAGAGGGAGGGAGGGAGGGAGAGAGAGGGGGAGAGAGAGAGGGAGAGAGAGAAATAGATAGATAGATAGACAGACAGAGATGGATAGATAGATAGATAGATAGATAGATAGATAGACAGACAGACAGACATATGCCGAGAGAGACAGACATATGCCGAGAGAGAGCAATAGATAGATAGATAGAGAGAAATAGGGAGGGAGGGAGAGGAAGGGAGGGAGATAGAGAGAGAGAGGGAGGGAGAGAGACACACACAGAGAGAGGAAGATAGCTAGATAGATAGATAGATAGATAGATAGATAGATAGAGAGAGAGAGATAAATAGATAGATGAGAGAGAGAAAGAGAGAGAG